>NC_053027.1:68810733-69110733 GCF_003073215.2 Triticum urartu
GGGGGAGAGTGGGAGGAGTGGGGGAGATTGGGGACTAGGGTTTGCGGGGGTGTGGGGATAAGGTGTGGCCGGCTGGGCCAGTTGGGCCGGCCAGTTCGGACGGCGAAGGCCAGCTGGGCCACTTGGCCCAACGGGGGGGGGGGCTTTCTCTTTGTTTTTTGTTTTTTTGTTAGTTTAGTTTTTCTCTTTTGTATTTTCTTTTGTTTTATTTATTTACTTTTCTGTTTTCTTTTAATTTCTCAGTTGTATTAGTTTTATAAATTATAAAAGCAGTCACTAATTTAGAGTTAATAATTATGCTACTGTCCCATTAACTTAGGGGCAACTAAATAAACAGTTTATTATTTTATAAAATGCAAAAGACATTTATTTCATTGTTTTACCTACTGTTTTAATTATTCAAATGCATCTAAACTTTCTATAAGAATGTGGTTTCTTCACCTCAATTAGTTAGGGATTATTTGCCACATGATGAACAATTTAGTTTTAATGCTTGAAAACTTTTACTGTTTGCTTATATTTTAAATTTGAATTTGAATCGTTTTTGAACTAACTCGAGTTTATCAACAGTAACCGAGGGGACGTGGCATCCTTAGCAGAGGGTTACTGTAGCTTAATTACCCGGGCGTCACACCCATCCCGACTATAATCCCCTACTTTCGTAGTACCACCCGGTAAGGTTTCCTACAACTTACTCCACTATGTCAGAGCCCATAATGGCTTGTGATTGCACACGTAAGCTTCTAGTCTTGAAAGAGCCATATTCTCTTTGAGCCTAGGTAGCATTTCATAGGGTGATCACAGGTAGACACCAGGATCCCCTGGGCAAATCCTAATAGACATTAGGTGCCCCGGCAAATCCTGAGAGAAATCAGGTGCCCGCAACCAATCCACGCATAGGTGTGTTGAAATTGTTGCCACCTTAAGGTTAACCCAATTTATTACTCTCACAACTTTCATAAAATTCAATCATGCCAACCCCGTCTACTGAAGCATAGCAGCATAACTAAATCATCGGTTCTCGGGGCTTGGTAACAAAGGTATTGGATTCCTACGTTATGATACTACTCAAGGGCACAATTTCCACATACCTACTTGATGCAAGTTTAAGGGTGGACCTAATGCAATAAAACATAGGCAGTAAAAGTATGATCAAAGTGACTTGCCTGGTACTTGTTAGTGAAGTTCATCGCACTCACAATTCCTGACAATTCAACTCGTCACAGACCAAGAAATCTATTGTAACCAAACAATTGCATACATATAAACAATCACTCCAAAACCGAAAAGAAAGCATAAAGAATCATAAGGAAAACTAAAGGAAACTATGAAGAACTTAGGGGAAAACTCAAGAACATCAAACAAAAGCAAATAAGGCTCTCTAATCTAGAAATAAAACTTTAACAAAAAGTATTTTCCTCAAAGTTTAATTTGCAAAAAAAATCAAATTAAAAGCTTTTATAAACAAAAATTATGGCCTAATCAAGTTGAAACATGGATCTGTTCCAAAGCAATTTTAAATGGTTTAAAAAAATACTTTTATTGATCTAATGGATAGGTATATAACATATATAAATAGTAGGAAAAACAATTACTCAAAAATAAATTTTTTCCTATAAAAGTTAGGCCAAATTTAGTGTTTAGATCAAATCTGGTCAAATTCAAATTCAAAATTCTCATACATAAACACTTTCTGCACTAGAAGGATGACACAATTTTCGAGATGTGGGCTTTGGAATCACTCAATTTGGATTTAGTATGAAAAAGTTATGGCTATATTAAAAACAGAACTTATGTGAAAGGGAAAACTTTGTTTTTGGCACTCTAGCTTTTGCCAATTTTTCTTATGCCACTCTAGAATTTGACATCTCACTTTTGCCACTCTTTGCTTTTGACAGTACATCACAAATGCCTTTCCGTGGCAAAAACGATAATTTTTTATTTCACTTTTGCCACTCTTAGCTTTTGACAATGTATCACAATTGCCACTCTAAATTTTTTGCTTTTGCCACTGAATGGCAAAAGTGATATATTGTCAAAAGCTAAGAGCGGCAAAAGTGAAATGTCAAATTCTAGAGTGGTGTAAGAGCGACACCTTCACCATCCTTCATTTTTAACTTGTCAAGTTGACTTTGAAGCACATCCAATTTGGATTCCTTGACGGAGTCGGTACCTTCATGCATATCAATCAAAGTATTACAAATTTCCTTTGCATTCTCAAGACGATTGATTTTGCTGAATTCTTTGGGGCACAATCTGTTGAAGAGAATATCACAAGCTTGAGCATTGTATTGCAGCATCTTCAACTCTTCCGCGCTAGCCTCACAGTTCGGTTCTCTCCCATCAAAGAATTCACCTTGCAAGCCAATACACACAATAGCCCAAACGGCAGGGTTATGTCCAAGAATATGCATTTTCATCTTATGCTTCCAACTAGAAAAATTAGTACCATCAAAGTAAGGACCTCTACGGTGGTAATTTCCCTCACTAGACGCCATACACTACAAAAAAATACACTTCCGTGATGATACGTGTTTGTCACAGTAGGTCGCGTTTTTGTCATGCATGTACATCCATGACAAATTTATGATAGAATCAAGATAGTCATACCTGTGCTGTCGTAGAAGTGTTCCATGACATTACCAAAATTATCATCACGGAAGTGCTCACTTCCATGACGATAAATCGCGCGTCACAGAAGTGCTTTCGTCAAGGGTGACCGACACGTGGCATCCACCGTAACGGAACACCGTTAAGCTATCCGGTCGGGTTTTGGATCAGATAACCTGTTAACAGCCCCGACCAATGGGGATTTTCCACGTGTAAAATCATCATTGGCTGGAGGAAACACGTGTCGGCTCATCGTCGGGACAGATGTCATCCACTCATTGGACAGAAGGCGCCTATGATACGTTGACACATGGCACGGCCCATTCCTGTGAAAAGGCCGGCCCGTTTGACTTGGTCAAAAGGTGGCGGGCCGGCCCATGGAAAGCCTGTTAACGGCCTGTTTGCATATAGCCCATTTACAGCCCGCTAACCCAAGACCCGTTACGCCCTATCCGAATTAGGCCCAGTAGCGTCATCTGGGCCATCCAATATGATTCCAGCCCGTTTTCACTTTTGGCCCATGTATGGCCCATGACGTCTTTCGGCCCATATGAGGCCCTATGTAACTCATGGTCTATTAACGGCCCGTGGTGAAACTGGCCCGTAATGAACAATGTATCACTTTACACCCATTAACGGCCCGTGGTGAAACTGGCCGGTAATGAACAGTGTATCACTTTATACCCATTAACGGCCCGTTATTCCGTTGGACTGTCTCCAGCCCATGTTATCTTTCGGCCTTCTCAGAGCCCATTTATTCTTGGGCTCATTTCCAGCATTCGTTTACTTACAGCCCATTATTGTCATTTTCTGCTTGTGGGCCAAATTCAGCCCATGGTTACAGTCGGCCCGTTTGTGGTCCGTTAATACGTTGGGCCGTTTTCACAGCGTCATCAAATACGGCCTATTAACGATGGCCCGTTATGGTCGGCCCATGAACGGACGATTCCAACTCTAGCCCGTTTACGGCCAGAATGCGGTCTGTTTGGCCCGTATAAGGCCCATTGATGATATGGCCCGTAGAAGGCCCATTGATGATACGGCCCGTAGAAGGCCCATTGTTTCTACGACCCATAGAAGGCCCACTGTTTCTACGACCCGTAGAAGGCCCACTGTTTATACGGCCCGTAGAAGGCCCACTGTTTCTATGGCCCGTAGGAGGCCCAGTGTCACTACAGTAAATATTAGCCCATGGTTATTGTGGCCTAGTTTTAAAAAATAGGTTATTGCAGCCACTAGCAAACCGCAGAAAAAGAACTGCACTGACTACAAGCAAACAAATAAACAAGACAACAAGGAAATAAATAAGCAAGCAACTTACACTAGGCTATCACGACTATTACACATATTACATCCACTGGGCATCAAAGTTCGCCACCAGTGCAAATATAGGGAACACAGCAGCATATAAACGTCGCAGCAAAACAAGTCTAGAACTGAAACCATTTCAGAAGAGCTCAAGAAACAATATCCTGGGTACCCATAATGCTGGGAAGATGCTTAGCAAGCTTATTAACTTTCTATTGTTTGGCGCTTAAGTCCTCCAGCGCTTGCTGTTGCACCAGAAAGTATGCATCTGAATTCTGCAGGGACTTCCTCAGTCCTTCGGCTTCCTGTCGCATAACATCTGATCGATGTCTTTCAACTTGAAGTTGAGAGTCAAGAGGCCGAACTGATTCAGGCAATGAGTTCGAAGATCCGGTGCCAGCAGTGGTAGCCAGTAACTCAAACACTACATCAAGACAGGACTTTGGGGTTGTCTGAGTGTCTTCAATATAGTTTTTATCAGCTTTCTTGGAGACCAACAGGGATGTCTCACTATCTTGAACCTTATCTGCATTACTTCCTTTACCATTGCATAACAGGGTACTCTTCTCCAATATTTTATCACGTTCTAAAAGAGAAACAAACAAACACATCTCAGGTTTACAATGTAGTATATGAAACTCATTTTGGTAAACCAGTTCAGTAGTAAGGTGGACAGGATAACAGCATGAAACAAACATATATCTATGTAGTATGGTCAATGTATGGTCTATATCATTCTAGTTTATGTTGCCAAATCAAGATAGATACAGTTCAAATCATATCTATTTAAGACAAAGCAGCATAGACAGAATATAAGTTTGGGAAACTACACAGCAATAACAACACTTGTAATGTGCATGGCATGAGAACATAACTGTTTATTCAATTGAAACTGAAATCAACATAGAGCAAGTTACAACAGCAAACAGCCAAACACGTTGAAGAAACAGGTTTAAAACATACCTGTTGCGCCATTGGAGTTTCAATTGCATCCTTCAAATTTGAAATTAGTTGGTATCAGTAAATACAATGATGCAAGAGCAAAGTAGTATGAACCATAGCTACGAAACCTGACCTGAGAACAATTCTTCTTCTGCTTTAAGCGTTGACTTCGGGTTCGGAGTGGTGGTCCTTGTGATTTGGGCACTGCAGTTGCCTTACTAACTGCTCGTGTTTGGGTGCTCTGTGGTGGAGATGGTGCTGTGTCAACGGGAACTGGGTGTCTATCTGCTGGGGTTGGGGTTAGAAGGGGTGTAGCTAGTTCTCTGTCCAACTTGGTAGGGGTACAATCTGCATGAGTGTGGGTTATGTGTGGTGGGGCTGGTTCTTGGGCAAGTACAACTGTCATTCTATCTGCATCGACAGGTAGCATGATCTTTTCTGAAGACCGTGTTTTTACTCCCACAGATACTGCCATCACTCTCTCCAATTGAAATGGCTGATAAACAAGAAAAGTAATTGAATGTACAGACATTGTAAGATAGACAGGTGCAATGGATAGTAGGGAAAAAACAGGGCATGAAATAATTCACATTTATGTTGTCTAAGCAAACAGAATAGGAGGACATAATTTCACATATATGATGGCTAATTAAACAGGATAGCATGACACAATTTCACATGTATGATGGCTAACTAAACAGGATAGAATGACATACTTCAAAATATGATGACTATGTAAACAGGATGACATGATATAACTATATGACGTGTCTATTAAAGTGGTTGGCATGCCATAAATCACAAACATGCCGTCGATGGAAACATGATGGCATGATATAATTCATGGATAGAATGACACAATTTAAATATGATGACTATGTAAACAGGATGAGATGATATAACTATATTATGTCTTTAGAAAATGGGTTGGCATGCCATAATTCAGATAAATGCTGTCTATGTAAACATCATGGCATGCCATAATTCAAATATATGATTTATATACTAAGGAAGTGAGCAGAGGGCAATCGCATATATGATGTGTCAACTAAGGAGATGGCATTCAATATTGTGTATATGATGTAAAAACTAAGCATTACAATACAACATATGCATTATATGAGTAATATAACCCTGCCAAGTTTGAGCATACACCTCAGGGGGATAATAGGACTGGTCATCTGCCTCTGAATCCTCCTCTGAAGAGCTATTTGTAACCAGCAAGATATCTGCTTCAGCAGGTAGCATTGTCTGCTCTGAAGACCTTGTTTTCACTCCAGATTTCTCCATCACCAATTCAAATGGCTGATGCATAGGAAGAGCAGTTGAATATACAAACATTGTCGACAAAAGTAATGAGAAATACAAAAAAAGGACGGCATGATATAATTCACATATATGACGCTTGCCTAAACAGCATGGCATTGCATAATTCACATACATAATGCCTTGCAACAAGATAACATTGCATAATTCACATATATAATGTCTTGCAACAAGATGGCATTGCATAATTCACATATATGGTAATTAGACACTAAACAGGTGGCATTCACACAAAGCATGTCTAAACTAAGCAAATGACATAGCAATGCAAGATACCATACGCACGATATGAGCAACATAACCCTGCCAAGTTAGGGCATGCACCTCGGGGGGGGGGGGATATGACTGGTCATCTATCTTTGAATCCTCCTCTGAGGAGCTATCGGTAACCAGCAAGACATGCACTTCGCCAGATAGCATTGTCTGCTCTGAAGACCTTGTTTCCACTCCAGATTTTTCCATGACCGTGCCAAATGGCTGATGCACAGGAAGAGTAATTGAATGTACTAAAATTGTTGACAAATTTAACACGTAATAAAAAAATTATGGCATGATATAATTCACTTAGAAGATGACTGGCTAACCAGGGTGGCATTGCAAAATTCACATATATGATGCTTGGCTAGACAAGATGGCATTGCATGATTCACATATACGATAAAGAAACTAAACAGATGGCATTGACACAAAGCATGTCTAAACTAAGAAGATGACATCTTTAATGTATACAGTAAGCAATGCAAGGCACCATATGCATGATATTACCAACATCAGCATGCCAAGTTAGAGCGAAGACCTCATGGGGTAAATAGGAGTGGTCTTCTCCTTCTGAATCCCCCTCATAACAGTTATCTTCCTCTTGATTACGATCCGAAATGGGTGGAGGGGGGCTGCCTTTGCGCCCACCATGGAACGACGTCTGCATGAAATTTTATTGCCACGCAAGGCTCGTCTCTTTTGCTCTACATGATCAGTTCCATTGTGTACAATAACTGGCATGCATAGGAATAAAACATAGTGAGATTATGTAAGGAGTGCATGCACAAATCCAGAGTGATGGTAGCAAACTGTGGATAGACCCAAAACCAATGATAGCAGGCAGATAATAGCTTTATCTAAAAAATATAGATAATGGCTCCTTTAATGTTTGTTTGCACCCAACATGAAACTCATAGTAGACACCGGAGATTAACCAGATAGTAGACAGATAGTACTGATTGCTGCCCCAATATGTACCCCACAACCATTTAAAAACTCAAGTTTCAACATTACTTTGGACCTGACTCAGAGTCTAATAGGTGAACACGACGATAATGTAGCATGTCATCATATTAAGCGACGCATAACGTAAGCAGACACGGAAGAGTGCGACCTCTCTTGCGGACCCATGTAGTCCTCAAGGTCATCTGCTCAGTTGATGATGGTAATGCAGTTGTCGTGGCTACCGGCGGCGGGGAAGAAGATCTGAGGCGGCGAAAGACAGTCTGGAGAGTGGATCCCTGCTGTGGTGAACCCTTCCGTCGTTGGAGCAGTTGAGCTGGGGTGGAACACAGCACCGCAGGAGCAGGACAAACCACACAAGGTTTTCTTTGACACATATCTGTAACAGAAGTAATTGAGTAAGGACTTGTTTGAATTTGAGGATTCTAACAATGCAGGGATAGGAAATAGACAAGAATAGGATAGGAATGCACGTGCAAAATAGAGAATTTAAAAACACAGGATTTCTGCCAATCTGGGTGTTTGATTCACAACAATTGGAAGATCACAGGATGCAAAAAAGCATGGTGAGATTAAGTCAAACCACAAGAAAATGTACGGTTATAATGCTATTATGCTACTATCTCTTAGTCTTGTGCTTGATGAATAGGAATATGAAAAGGAGGAGAAGTGGAAATTAGAATTCCTGCGGTTTTTCTTTCAAGGAGACACTAAAGGAACAAATCCTACAGTTTTCCTTTGATCCATTCCTTTGCACCAAATTCATGAAAAGTAGTACCATAGGAAACTTTCCAATTCCGATGTTTTTCATTCACTTTTCCTTTCAAGCACTGGCGATTCTAGTAGGAAGGCTTGAGCAAGGAAAATCCTACACTAAAAAATGTTTTTGTGCTACTTCTATTACTTTGGACCCAGTCCATTGCCATACTAGCTCAACTCCCAGGCCCATCGACAAATGCACAGCTCAAACGCGCAGAGATAAATAATGATGGCGTTCAAGAGAGTCCATCACGGATAGCTAAGTTGCCTGGTACCTCATTGCTTGTCATATAGTAGGATAAAATAATCGTATTTCCTGTTGCTACGAGTGCTCAGTGGACAATATATATAACATGTAGAGTAAAAAAGAGATGCAACAAGTGTACAACCTCTTTGGCGAAGCCATGTTGATCTCAGCGTGATTGGGTTGGCCGGTGAGGATGCTCTGGCTGACTTGGCTGTCGGAGGAGGGGAAGAAGATCTTAGGCGTCTGGAGATGGAGCCCGAGGTACTGCTCCGCTGTGATGGAGGGTTTCGTCGTTGGAGCAGCTCCGGTGAGTTGTACGACGCCGAGGCTGAAGTAGGACAAGAGACACAACGAACAACGTTAACCTGAGTGGAATTCTAATAGCATCTTCAATACATGACGTAAAATACATAACCATAAAGTGCTAGATGTAAAATACATCAGCCGCTCATCTCTGAGCTTAACTGTCGAAACTGAATTTAACTGTCGAAACTGAACTTAACTGTCGAAACTGAACTTAACTATCGAAACTGAATTTTGCCGTCGAAACTGAATTTTGCTATCGAAACTAAATGCACTAGCAAGGTGAGGCTACACATCGGTCGACTGACTTTTTCATCTCTGGTCAGTCGATTTTGCAGCCATTGGATATGAAATCAAGGGCATGCGGTTCATCTTCAACCTCCACCCCCCTGAGCCGGCCAAACAGCAGCCCCCCGCTGCCCGCGGCCGGTGGTGCGCCGCCCCGCCCGCCCCGAAAACACTCCCCACCGCCGGTCCACCGTCGCCCCGGCCATCCCTCTAGCCTCCCCGTGCCGAGCTTTTTCTCCGGCGATCCCCACACCACCGCCCGCCAACGCCCTGCCACCGCCGGCGACCACCTCCCCCATCCTGAACCCTAAGATAGATAGTGGGGTAACTCTCCGGCGAGCCCCCCTCCCCGCTGCGGCTGGTTCTTCCTTCACCTCGGTGGCATCGGAGTGAAGTGTAGCTAAATCGGAGCAGCATCACAAGCAAGAGCAAGAGCGAGAGCAGCAGCACGAGCAAGAGCAATAGCAAGAGCAGACTAGGCAGGGGACCGAGAGCAAGAGCAGAGCAGCAGCGCGAGCGAGAGCTAAAGCAGCAGCAGGTCCTATTGATGTGGACGTCGCCGCCGAGGGAGCGACGCCGTGGAGGAAGTGGCCGGCGACGCCGCCGTGGATGGAGCCGCACCGTGTCGGCTCGGGACCGAGCGTCGGCAGCACCGTGAGATCGAATCAAGAAGAAAATGCGGCAATTAGTGTACAACCTCTTTGGTGGCGCCAATTAGGCCGCAGCTTCATCCGAGGAAACGGTGATGATGATGCTCTTCCGGTGGTGCAGGTGAAGACGGCGGTGTGGGAATGGAGGTGGCGCAAAAGACGAGGGGAACGTCGGGGCAGCTCCTTGGAGGTGGAGGACGGGGTGGCTGAACCGGCGAGACGATGAGATCGACGACAGATCCTCATCCGGTACGGTGGATGAGGGACGTCGAGGTGTTGCTGTGGACGACGTCGTCGAGGAAGAGGCTCCGACTGGATGGCGGACGGAGCAGGGTGTGGGGTTTCGTCGCGGGTTTTCGCGGCCTCGGTGTACGAATGGGTGGGCGGATGGGATGGCAGTGGGGAACCATGGCTTAGAGACGCGCTTGTCCGAAATGTGGGGTAAGTTACGAAAGTACCCCCACCAATTTGAGGCAGTTCTTTTGGTTCAGGGGTACCACAGGCATTTCGCGTGTCGGGATTTCACAGGAGGTGGGAGTTTTTGCGCGCGTTGTAATTTCGGAGTAGCAAGGCGCGGGTTGAGATGGAGGGAGTTGTCGGAGCACAACAAGACAAAGATATATCTTAAATATTTCGGGCTAACAAGGCGCAGGTTGAAGAGGCGGGAGTTTCGCAGCACGATAGACAGAGACGCTAGCTTGAATTTTCGGCATAACAAGGTGCGGCTTGAAATTTCGGAAGAACAAGCTTAACGTGTACCCAAAAAAAAGACAATTTGCACCTCAACACGCACAATACACACACAAACACCATTTAGACTAGAGTAAGGTACACGTGCATTGCACGCATGAGATTTGGCAACCAAATTATGAATAAATACCACATTATAGCATGCAAGCTTTGAGTCATATATGCATGATGTAGATGTTCGTTTAATTCTTATAGTTCATTTCATTCAAAATCATCTAGTTTTTATAATAAAGCTAATCTATTTTAAGATTCATGGAATTGTGCGTCTTAAGACATAACGTAAAAACAAATAATGGCAAATCATGTAGAAAAACATTTGGGCAATTCTGATACAGAAGATTCTAGAACAAATAAGAAGTGCTTGTGTTTTGATGTTTGTGCATTATGCTTAAGTTCAACCATGGAGTCTTCTAGATTATACATGTGATGAAATCTGGTGGAATCTAGATGATATCCAACGGCCAGTAGTGCTCAAATTTGCTACTTGAAATTTATGTTCCGCTAAACTCATTGGGAGCCGTTTCGGGCCTCGAAACCAAAACCATTAATTAATCTTTACCTTGTTCCCATCACATTCGGAAGTCTGCTCACACCTACTAGTAGTATGTACCAAACCTGAACGTGTTCCCACTATGCAGGTATTAGTACTAGTGCTAGTATTTAGGTTATAAAAAGGGGAACTACCAAACCGAAAATCACTCTACCTTTCCTCCTCATAAGTGCTTCTTCTTCGTCCGTCGTTGCCATGGCCGGTGAGCAGAGCTCTAGGTCGAGAACTACTCGTAACAAGGGAGCGGCAACCAAGGCTACAGAAAAAAAGAGAGGGCTCGCCGCCATGCAGAGACCTCGAAAGATCTCTCACGGGCAGGCGATGGCTCCCAGGAGCGCCCTAGCCGCGGAGGCGAACATGCCGAGCCAGAGGAGCTGGAGTCGTTATCCCTTGACGGCATGCCCGATTAGCTCAATAAGCAGAAGGAGTTCATCCAAGGCTTGATGGAGTTGCTGAAGGAGAGCCTCGACGACATGCCCGTTGAGCTCAATCAGCAGGGGGAGTTGACCGCCGGCTTGGTGATGCTGCTGAAGAAGAGCATTGCCTCGGAGAAGAAGGCGACCGGCAAAATCCTGCGACTTCGGGAGGACAATGCGAAGCTCTGCCACGAGATCGACCTGTTGAAGGAGAAGAACGCCGGCTGGAAGAAGCTGCATGAGAATAGTAGTTCCTCGATGAAGATGCTGCAGGCCCTCGCCATGGAATAGAAGGAAGAGTTGGTGAAGCTCCGCATCGAGCACCCGGCTGCTGTCAAGGTACGTAATATGGCCGTGGAACAGATGATGAAGGCTCGCGTCGAGAAATGCCATGCCATGGACACAATGATGAAGATGGCGGAGACGCGCAAGGAGATGGAGGTCGTGGAGGCGATGAAGAAGCAGTTACGACTCCGCGGCGAATTAGATCATCTGGGGTGATAATCTTCCTTCTTATTTTGCTCCTGTGTTTTATCTTTTTTTCGGGTGTTTCACCGCACGTGGCACGTTCTCTGCGAGGCTTGAATAGAACATTTTTTTGAGGGAATGAATAGAACAATGCTAACAATGAGATGACTAGCAAATTAGATCATTTTTATCGCCATATGGCACTGGGCTGCGGTGTTTCGTGCTCCTCCGTCGCAGTACTACTCCAGTGGAAAACTTGAGTATACCGCATGGTTCTTTGCTCCTCCTCGATCAGGTCGTCGGCGCATTTATACGAGCAGTCGAATCACAAGGCCCCGCCTTCCAGCAGTAATGAGCCGTCAAATCACAAAGGTCCTCGCCTCTCGTGAAACCGACCAAGCTAGACTGCCCCACCCTCTAGCCTTTTAAAAAATGTATACTTTTGTACAGCAGTAGTATCGATGGATTGCGCCATGGAGCAAAACTTGAAATTAAAGAAAGGTGGTACATATAGAGAGCGCTCGTCGCCAAATTATGCATATAGTACTATTAAAAAGGCTAGTCACAATAATGGTGTCCAGCACAACCCACCCATCAAATAAAACTAAGAGGGTGCTTGGATACGTTTTAGTCCCATGACTAAAAGTAGTGGGACTAAAACATGCTAGCCTCACCCATGCTTGGATCCAAATACTAAAAAAGGCTAAAATCAAGTTAATGAACATTTATTATCCTCCAAACCCTCCAATCCAGAACTCGCCTGTGTTAAAGGAGAGGAGTTAAATGAGTAGAGAGAGGACTAATCCACATTTTAGTAGGGGTACCCCTGACTAAAAAAATTTAGTCTCAAGACTAGTTTTAGCCCTCTTTAGTCAGGGGTGCTTGGAACTTTAGCCTCTTAAAGAGACTATTTTTAGTCAGCCTAAAATAAGTCCCTTGGATCCAAGCACCCTCTAAGCATCCTGGAATTCTTTGACAAAACTAAGCACCCTGAAATTCTTTGACAACTAAAGTGCTGGCTATATGATATTGGCCATATATATTGTACGTATATAATGTGAAGAAACGAGTGGTAGTACTATACCAACTAAAAGATGAAATGTAAGAAATACTAGTATGTACATACTGAAGAGTTAAAGTAACGAGAAGAAACATAACATAGTTCTGCTGGGGGCTCAGCACAACACACCCCTCAAATTAAATTAAGCATACCTGAAATTAAACTTTGCAACTATTCCGGTAGACACTGCATTAGAACCACCATGAGCAACGGCACTGCCACCTTACTCGGAGTCCTCGTCCATGTCCTCGACTTCGTCCTTGTGCCTCTTCCTCTTGGACGATACTTCTTTGCTTGAACTGCACACTTGGCTGTTGCTCTTCATCCAACCCTTGTAGATATTGAAGCAAAGGTAGCCATCCATTGCAGCGTAGTGGATGTGGTCTATATCTAGTACATTCCACTGCCATGCATGACGATGAAATGTGTAATGAGGTTTCTCCAGTTTACCGTACGAAGAATGAACCATGGCTCCTGCGAGGGTCAGCATTGAAGGCTGACAAGAGGACACCAGCCGATTCTTTTGGAGGTCGAAGGTGTTGCCTACAACGAGGCCTATCCGACGCAGGACTTCTTTGTCGTTACCAAAGTCTACAATAATGAATTTCACTGTTTTGTCCTTGAGGAAGTTCTTAAAGTCCTGGCACTCAACGTCGGCATGGCATATGTGGTAGACCAAGCAAACGTTATGTACGCAAACCTGGATCACGGCGGGCTTCTTCCTCTCTTCGTCCTTTAGATCCTTCTCTCATCCCAGGACTGTGGTGTACTCAACATCTAGCCCATCGACCCACTCATCATCTGAGTTTTCAAACATGCGGCTGAAGCGAGAAAGGCATCCTTTCACCGTCGCGGAAGAACGGGTGTAGATGACGTCGAACTCATCGCCGGTGATGGTTCTAACCTTGTACTCACCGCCGATCGTGGAGATTTGGGACGCCATGGATTTGGGAGGAGGGTTAGGATTAGTGGAACTGCCGTAATGTGAATGGACAGGACGACTAGGAGCGAACCGCCGTAGTATTGAAGGACATGCGGGGACGAGTAGGAGCGAACTGCCAGCGTGCGAACGGCAGGGTAGTGGCTTTCCATTCTCCCATGATACGGGCTTCCAAGAGCCCTTGGATCTGAGATTGAACGGTTGCATGGCGTGATTCTACACCTATGGGTGAATATCCTATCCTGGAGGGTTATTCTGCAAATTTTCAGCAACTTAGCATGCGACCGTTTGATCTCAGATCCAAGGGCTGCCAGCAGCCCGTATCATGGTCGCGCCTACCACGACCGTCGCGTCACTCGCGCGGTCGCGCCCTTGGAGATTTAACACGGTGCGTTAGGCTATCTGATGTTGGCATGTCATACATAGTCATCACTTAGTCACTCATACTACAACAAGGTTGGCTATAAGTGTATTTTTTTACTCCTCTCTATCTCTTTCTTCGTACTCAAGGAAGAAACGGTGCTAAGCGCGTGTATTTATTGCATTTGCCAAGGAGTGACCTCTTCCAATGAAATGGTGTTGCTAAGTTTGCTTCATTTAATTAGCTATAGACTCAAAATTGTCTTTTCACCTAGGTACACGCGCTTAGCACCGTTTCTTCCTTGGGTCACCAAACTAGTTTCTCTTTTCTTGATTAACTTGCCACATCAGACTTTATACCTATGTGGCAAGCTTAAGCACCTGTAGGAGCAAGTAAAAGTAAATAGTGCGCTTTACATGGCATTTTTGCATATGTGGAGGAAAGAGAGGCAAGCAAAAAGTGGAGAAGTGGGCTCTCATGCAAGAGCCAGCCTCTACTACATGGTGGAGCATTGGGAGAGGCACATGTATGGAGGTGGTCAGGAATCTGGGAGACTCACGTCGGTCGTAGCGCCGCAGTTAAAATGATAATGGCAAGTCAAATCATGGGGCCCCACCTGTCCAGCAGTAACTCGCTGTCAAATCACACGGCCCTACGTTTGCAGCAGCCTACTCCCTCGTCTTCTCGCGTCTCTGTCGAACTGACTAGGCGGAACTGCCCCGCCGCCTACCGCGCAGGAAAAGCCCGGCCCTCACTTTTAAATAGTATACATTATACTAATTGTATCCATGGATTGCGCCCGCGCCATGGAGCAAAGCGTCTAGAAAACGGAGGAGAGACGGTGGTCTTGCAATAGAGAAGAGGGAGAGGTGAGACGGTGGTTTTGGAATGGAGATGATGGAGAGGAGAGGAGGTGGTTTTGCAATGGAGAAGAGGGAGAGGAGCGTGCGGCAGCGATTTAGGATTGGATGAGAGGGCCGGCGCGCTCTGACTGGATCAAAATCAAAATCAATTTACCCTTCAATTAAGAAAGCGACCCCACATTAACTAGTCTCCCTTTTATTCTGGGTCATAATTGACCATGATTTTCGCACATAAAATATATGTTATACGTTGTATACAAGGCCACTATCAAAATTACAATTTGCAACTATACAAGGTCACTAACATTAATCGAGGCAAAATTGATGGCGTTTGCCTCGTACTAGCACCCGAGGACATTAATATCCCTTGTGTGCATGCGGGAGTGAGAAGGTTAGCTTGCATTCCCAACATTAATCAACCAATGAGGAGTAAGAGGGTTGGCTTGTTGTGCTTGGGAGATAAAAACCACATTAATTAACACGACAATCAAGGTGACAAGCTAGCTTGCAACATTTACTTAAACATAGCATTGATTTTTACCTTGGTACCTGTAATATGAGTTTGTGGTCTTGTATACAAAAATGGAGGGAGTATAATTTGAAAGTACATTCAGATACGAACCAAACGATACAATTTTTGGTGACATGCATTCACATTTTGCTTGTCAAATATAGTACGTGGTCAAACTTTGACCCAAAATACGCAAAACAACAAAAAACTACTTCCAAGACCAGCGCTGCTCTTCTGTTCTTCTCCTCTTAAACCACTGCCGCTCCTCTCCTGTTCCAATCTAAATGCAACGCCGCTCCTCTCCTCTTCCATTTCAAAACCACCACCCCTCCTCTCCTGTTCCAGTCCAAAACCAGCGTCGCTCCTCTCCTGTTCTAATCCAAAACCAGCGCTGCTCCTCTCCTCTTCCATTCAAAAACCACCGCCGGCGAGTGAAGGTGCTGTGGAGAAGTAGATCGATGGAGGAGTACAACTGATACGTGAGGATCGCAGACGGCGACCCTGTGAAGCTAGCTAGGATGTTGGAGATACAGTCTTGGTTTGACAACAAGGACCAACTAGCAACGACGGCGACATCCATGGCCAACTATCTGCAACAGAGCGAAAAGGCGGCGATACTCCCGGAGGGAGTCGCGCCGGAATACATAGAGCTGCTCCTGGGCCATGGAGCAAACAGATTCACCGAATCCGATCGTGAGGGAGCGGTGGTGGGAGTATCGATCCCAGATGGAGCATCCACCAGAGATTGAAGGATCGAGCATCTACAAGGTGCCGTTTGTGAGGGTGTCCTGCCAGAGCGAGCCGGTGGAGTCTTCGTCGACCGAACCCAACTGCAAGAGGAGAAAAGCAGTTGGCCCGACAACGCTTCCCTGCCATCGTATCCCTCGCCGTTCACATCGTCTCACGGGGCGGCTGTCTGCCACCGAGGAATAGGAGGGGGCTGCCCCCCCAGCCCAATAGTCGGGCAGGTTGTGAATTGTCAGGAGGAGCTTAGGGTTGTTAGTATTTGTAGGTTGTGAATTGTGTTTTGTGTTGTGTATTTTGAGAGTACTTTTAGATATGAATGTCTTTTGAATTTCAGATTTGCAGTATTGAGCATATAAAGTATTTTATGAATTCTAGATATCTATTTTTAGCACTTAAAAAATGTAGTTTCATAGGAGTATAAAAGTGCAGACAATGTGATTCTCAGAGAATAAACTGCAAGTTTCAGTTTCAGATAAGAAACTGCAAGTTCAGTTTCGGATAAGAAACTGCAACTTTCAGAGGCAGAGCATTTATATTAACACGGCCTTTTCAAACAGGGTTAACATCATGTTGGAAGTTTTGTTCATGGTCGAAAATGGAACTACCAGCTAGTTAACATCATGCTGATCAACATTCATGCATAGCACATCTTCATATGATGCACAGTCAAAATGCCCACACAATGTCGAGTGTGTGAAACACAGAGAAAACGAGGGACGAAGTTTTGGCAAGTGTTGGACGTGGTTTTGGGCTGCCCCGTCTAGGATTTCATTTTTAACATGCGCAGCCCACGACCTCGGATGGGAGGTCCATAGGCCTGTTTGTATTTTCTTAGGGCCGTCATGTATCGACCGGCCTATGGACCTCCCATCCGAGGTTTTATTTTTGGCAGCCCAATTTATGTATTTTTTTGAAGAAAACGCAGAGGTCTGTTCTATTTTTCTATATAAGAATAGGAACGTCATGTCCAACTTATGTTTCCCTTCTAACTATATTATATATATTTAAATTATTTTATATGTTGACTATTTAGTTCACATACTCCCTCCTTTTCGGTTTATAGGGCTTATCTCAAAATTTTAGTTTTTCCATTTTATAAGGCTCAATTTGGTTGTTTTCCATCACATGTTCAGATTCCAAGGTGCATTAAATCATTGCATGCAAGTATTAAGAGAAAATTGACCAATGCATGCACTTTATGCATGCATGCATTGCAATTTATGCATTGATAAACATAATTTTTTGAGGAAAACAAGTGCATTAATTAGGTGCTTTTGCAAACTACAAAAAGTATTCCACCATTCATCATCTACCTTGGTTGGTGAGATTTTTGAATTGAGCCCTATAAACCGAAAAGGAGGGAGTAATTGGCAAATAGATCTCGCCGCCACCCCCCGCCTCCTGACTCCGGGCGCGCCTGCCCCCTCAGCAAGTCCGCTCGCGCGCCCCATGGAGTCGCCGGCCATATCCACGGGGGAATGGCTGGAAGATAGGTAGATGTACAAGATGCATCTCCCACATGTCTACAAAGCCTTCCCGCGGATGCTCCAGCCGCTCGACTCCGTCGCGCCAGCGGTGCTGCAGGAGACTCGAGGGAGGAGATGGAGGGAGCGGGCGATGCGGATCCGCGACGACGCTCTCTCCTGGACCCAGTGCACGCGTGAATGGAGGGAAGCAGAGGAGGAAGCTGCGAGGGAGGAAGCCGAGGAGGGACCGAATCCGTTCTCTCACTCGCGCAGGTATGCTCGGATGTGCAAGGATCATGTGGATTGGGAGCTACTGAATCTAGCCCTACGGATCTACTTCGAAGGAGATTTCTCGGAGAAGCACCAGATGCCCCACCCCAGTGAGCCGCCGATTGCGTTCGTTTGATGGGCGAAAGGAGAAGTGAATTCAGGAGATCCACGCCGTGCTGCGAGATGGGAATGCTTGAGTGGACTCCTGCCCACCAGCACACCACCGGAGCCGGAGCAGGTGGATCCCCTACCTTACCTCTCTCCCAAACCTACAGAAGATTGAAATTAGGCTTGCAATCTGCTTCAATTGAGCTGTCTAGTGGTTATTTCTGCTTCCTGAGAGACAACATCTGGCTGGAGGATGAGAAGAAACCAGGAACTCCGATGAATGTCCCCTATCACAATGGGGGGAGCGCTGGTTGGGCAGTGGTACTGCCCACCTCCGCCCCAAATGGGGGCACAATCTGGGCAGGCTTCTGTAATTGCCCAAGATCAATCTGCTGGTGGTTCTGACTCTCAGATCAGTGGGAAATCTCAAGGCAAGAATCAGCAAAAGAAGAGATAGGACATCCAGGAAACTGCTCCTGCCCCTGTTTCGGGCCTTATGGCATACTCTGAGGTGATCTGCTACAACTGTGGGGAACCAGGGCATCATTTGGATAAATGTGTCAAGCCCGAGAGTTGTTTTATCTGCAAAATGGTTACCCATAAAGTTGAGAATTGCCTTGTCAGAAGGAAAACCCACAGTTTTGCTAGATATGTTGGAAGTGCTGCTCCAGGATTATGTCCACCATTGACAGAATTTTCTGTGACACAGAATTAGATAGTTTCTTTCCCCTTTCTAGTTGTAGAGCTCTGCCCAGATGTGGTAGTGACCACACTCCTTTGCTCTGGGACTTTGGTCTTAACCAAACTCCAAAGAGCAATAGTTTTAAATTTGATAAGTGGTGGTTGCTTAGAGAAGATTCTATTGAGCTAGTCAGGAAAATCTGGAATGAGCCTACTGGGAGCATCTGCCCCCTAGAAAATTGGCAGATCAAAATCAGGAGATTTAGAAGAACTACCAAAGGGTGGAACTCCAATGAGGAAGCTAATCTTAGAAGATACAAAAGGGTTCTCCTCCTTGAATTTGATTCTCTAGATATTAAGGCAGAAACCACTGACCTCTCTGAGGCTGAGACTAATAGATTAAACTTTATCCATGGAGAGCTCAAGAAAATTTGGCTTCAAGAAGAAATCAAAGCCAAATAAAGGTCTAGAGATAGGAACATTAAGGAGGGTGATAGAAATACTGCTTACTTCCATGTAGTAGCTAACCAGAGGAGGAGGAAAACCCTCATTCACTCCCTTGATGGCCCTAATGGCCCTGTTACTGAGGTAGATGAGATGCTGAAAGTGGCTAGTGACTTCTACAAAGACCTGTTTAAGAAAGAAAACCCTTCTGGGTTCTCTCTACAAAACAATTTTTTCTCTGCTTCTGAAAAAGTCTCTCCTGCTGAAAATGAGCTGCTAGAAGCCCCTTTTTCAGAGACAGAGGTGAAGGAAGCCATTTTTAGCTCTTATCTTGATGGGACTCCTGGTCCTGATGGGATTCCCTTCTTGTTTTACCAGCATTTTAGGGACTTGGTGAAAAATGATCTCTTAGATCTTTTTCAAGCCTTTCATAGAGGAGAGTTGGATCCAGCAACTTACTCATGGGGGGTCTGTTGGGGTCAAGTTAAATAACTGTGAAAGTGATTTTTTCCTTGCTGGTAGAGGCCTTAGGCAAGGTGACCCCATCTCCCCGCTTTTGTTTAATTTAGTAGTGAACGTTCTTACTAAATTGTTGAGCAAAGCTGCTGATCATAGTCTGATTGCAGGGCTCTGTCCTGAGGTCTGCCCTGGTGGCATCATCTGCCTTCAATATGCAGATGATACCATCCTTTTCTTAGACAATGACTCCACGCATGCTAGCAATCTGAAAACTGTTCTAACCTAGTTTGAACAAGTCTTAGGCATGAGAATCAACTACTCTAAAAGTGAACTCATCCCTATCAACAGGGATGATCAGGAGTTAGCTGACTTCCTCTCTATTCTAGTCTAAAATAAAGGTAACTTCCCATTAAGTACCTAGGTATCCCTCTCCACTATGATAAACTGAGGAGAGAGGATATCCAACCCTTCTGGATAAAATCATTAAAAGGATTGCTGGGTGGAGGGGCAAACTTCTCTCTTACAGAGGTAGATTGATCCTCATACAAGCTTGTTTGGCTAGCATTACAGTGTATCTCCTCTCCTTCTTCAAGTTCCCTAAATGGGCAGTGAACCTCATCAATTCTCAGATGTCTCATTGCTTGTGGAATGATTTTGAGGGAAATAGGAAGCTACACCTTGCTAATTGGGCCCTAGTCTCTATGAAAAAAGATTTTGGAGGCCTAGGCATACCTAACCTCCAAGAAATTAACATCTGTCTTCTAGGGTCTTGTATTAAAAGATTCTATGAGGAAGACCTAAAACCCTGGAAGCTTCTTATTGCCCATAAATACCTAGGAAATAAACCTAATATTTTTGTCCCTTCCTCCAACCCTAAGACCTCTAGATTCTGGAAAGGATTAAAATCTATTATGCATGCTGTGAAATTTGGCTACAGATGGAACATAGGGGATGGGAGCAAAACCAGGTTCTGGGAAGATACTTGGTTTGACACATCCCCCCTAGAAGTCCAATTTTGGCCTATTTACTCTGTCCGCAATGAGCTTAACAAAAGTGTCAATGAAGTTTGGGACGGTCAATTCCTAAAACTCTCTTTTAGAAGGAACTTTAGTGATAGTCTCATGGAACAATGGTTCCAGTTGGAGGAAATTGCCAAAAGCATTACCTTTACTGCCGAGCCGGATGCCCTGATTTGGCAGCTGGACAATAAGGGGAAGTATTTCCTCCAGTTCCCTCTATCATGTTATCAATTTTAGAGGGGTTCAACCCGTGTTTATCCCTGCTGTCTGGAAATTGAGAGTTCCCCCTAAAATTCATGTATTTCTCTGGCTTCTCTCCAAAAACAAATTGATGACTAGGGATAACCTTAGGAAGAGACACATCATCAAACCCCTTGATTGTGTTTACTTCTTGGAACAAGAGTCTTGTTCTCACCTATTTTTTGAATATATAGTTGCTAAACATCTTTGGCCCACATTGAGGAATATTTCTCTAGTCAGATTGGCTCATCCTTCGAATCTGTCGCCAGATTCTGGATTGCTACCAAAAAGTGCTCAGTTTTAAACACTGTTAACTCAGCTGTCCTTTGGTGCCTCTGAAAATATAGAAATGCTATAATTTTCAGTAACACCTCCTGGATTTCCATTCCGCAGGTCTTGAGGTTGATCAGGAACATGGTGAGGAACTGGGCGATTCTCTCCTCCGGATTGAACAAGGACAAGTTGACGAGCTTCGTGGAAACCCTAACAAGATCCCTCCAGAAACCGTTGGCGATCACTTGTGGCTGAACAAGGCTCGACCTGCTCTGGGGCTGGACTCGTGGGCTCGTCTTAAGATCTCCGATGAAGATGATGGGCACCTGGCGCCGAAAAAGAGGGACATCCACCATGCTACGCCTTCTAGCCCGGTGTCTCCGCTTGCTTACTGGTCGCCGCAGGCTGACACGGCCCCTCGGTTGAAGACCATGAAGGCTTCGCTGGACCCTCCTTGTGTCATTTGAGTGCTCTATCCGCTCTGCCTTTGGCACCGCTCGGGTGATTTGTGTTATTCAGAGAACTTGTTCATCCACCCCCCTAGTTTGTAGCTTTTCTACCTTTGCTTTCGAACTGCTCTTTGAGCTGCTGTATCAGAATATGTTGTGGTTTCGTTCTCAGCAATGGAACCGGGGAGATGCTCCCTGTTTTTCTAAAAAATATATTTTATATGTTATTATATATTATTTTTATTGTCATCATATATTTAACAGATACTTACATATGTAAGAAAACAATATCCCACATCTTATTAACTTATAAAAATAATTTCTTAACAAATAAAATCCTAGATTGTTTTGGCACGAAAATCCTAGTGATTGTGTACAAAAGCTTGGTAAGATTTAAGGACGAATGTAATAATATCACTTATTATTTAAATATATTTATAACAAAATGCTCAGACCCTTTTTATTTTTTGATAACATTGCTGGCCCAACCCAACATTATAATTAGAATCAGCCCAGCAAAATCGTGTATTTCAAGAAAGTGCAAATAACCTGTAATTTTTTAGGAAATAAAATAAACGGGCCACATGGACGCTACATTATTTGTTCACCCAGCCCAGCTAATGGCTGTAATTCAAAAAAATATCAAATTGACTGTAAATTCTACCGTGCAAAAAAAGACTGTAAATTCTGAAAAAATGGGTTGAATACGTGCCACATTTTTGGAGGCTGAAATGTAGGCCAATAGGTCGAAGCCAATGCAAGTCGTTGTCAATTTAGTCAACAAATGATTCTGACATGTTAGCCATTGGATTTACATCCAACGACCGGCATCCATCTTCAATCTCTCGTCCTCTTCCTTCAGCGCCGCCGGGACCACCTCCCGCCTCCTGCTGCTAGCAGCTCTGCTTAGCACGCTTCGCTATGAAGTGCTACTCCACCGTTGGCCAGGCCATCCCTCCACACCTTCTGTTCTTCTCCACCGACTGCCGAAACACACCGCACTAGAACCAGTTAACCCTCGTACACCTCTCTGTCTGCGACTCTACTCCCGCGTCTTCCCATCTTCGGCTCGTTGCTGTCCGGGGCCTCGCCGTTGTCCACCACCTTGGATGCGCTCGGCGCGGCGTGGTCAACATGGTCAACGAACGACACCATCGGAAGTAGACTATGCGTGGAGAGGCTGACAGCTGGGTCCACGGCCGCACACAAGGAAATGCCTCCTTATTACGCGCAAAATAATGATTCCTTCACCTAACATCCGGGACCCACCGGAAGGGCCTCTGTATTTCGCGAAAATAAGTGCCCCCCGCTGACATGTCGGACCCACCAGCTATCTTCGCACGCAAGGAAGTGCCTCCTTATTACGCACAAAAAAATGAATATTCCCCCTGCCAACTAGAACCCAGCATAGTGGGAGGCTGACTTGTGGGCCTACCAAGTTGACGGGGACGGAGGGCCTTGTCAACTTAGTCAATATGAACAATTCTAGCTCCTGTTACCGTACGATGTTCATCCAACAGCCGTAGTGCTTCTTCAACCTCTGGTCTTCTTGCTCCAGCCGCCCAAACCAGCGCCGGTCGTGCCGCGTGCTCCTGCCTCCCATGGCCGGCTATGATGCTGCGGAGGCCTCACCGCCCCCTACTACTCCCACCGCTGGCCAGGCCATCCCTCTACTCACCCACACCCCCTGTTATTTTGCGGCGACAGCAGCCTCACACCGCAGCCGAACCAGTGAACCCTCGTACTCCTCTTCGCGTGGGCATCCACTGCTGCGTCTTCCCCAGCTCCGAGTCGTCCCCTTCCTAGTCCTCGCTGTCGTCCACCGCCCTGGTGCTCTCGGCGCGGCGTGGTCAACGTGGTCAATGACCGACTTCCATCGGAAGAGTACTGTACGTGGAGAGGCTGACAGCTAGGTCCACGGCAGCCGCAAGGAAGTGCCTCCTTATTACGCGGAAAATAATTATTCCTCCACCTGACAGCGGGGACCCACCAGACGGGCCACCAGTATTTTGCAAAAAAAATCATTTCCCCCTGACTGCTGGGACCCACCGAACGGGCCACCGTATTTCGCGAAAAAATGTTCCGCCCGCTGTCAGCTCGGACCCACCGGAAGTGCCTCCTTATTACGCACAAAAAAATGAATACTCCCCCGCCTAGCTGGGACCCACCTTGCTGGGAGGCTGACTTGTGGGCCTACTAAGTTGACGGGGACGAAGGGCTTTGTCAACTTAGTCAATATGAACGATTCTAGCTCCAGTGACCGTACGATGTCCATCCAACGGCCGTAGTGCTTCTTGAACCTCTGGTCTTCTTGCTCCAGCCGCCCAAAGCAGCGCCGGTCGTGCCGCATGCTCCTGCCTCTCGTGGCCGGCTGTGCTGCCGCAGAGGCCCCACCACCCCCTACTATTCCCACCGCTGGCCAGGCCCTGCGATGACGACAGCCTCACACCGCAGCCGAACTAATGAACCCTCATAGTCCTCTCCACGCGGACTTCCACTGCCACGTCGTCCCCTTCCTAGGCCTCACCGTCGTCCACCGCCGTGGTGCTCTTCGTGCGGCGTGGTCAACGTGGTCAAGGAATGACTTCCATCGGAAGAGCACTGTACGTGGAGAGGCTGACAGCTGGTTCCACGGCCACAGCCCAGTTTTTTTGTGATTTGTCAAGTAAGTCGCTTTGTCAGGCCTGTTGTGCTGCAAATCTTTCAAGACGAGTAGAGCTTTCATTCGGCTGGCCGAGAAAATGGCCCATCAGTAATGAGAAATGGGTTTTACATTTTTAAAACACATCAAACTGGCAATTAGTTTCAAATATCTTTTTTTTCATTTCAAGATTTTAAATTACATTAATTCTTATGCGTGGAGAATTTGTTGGATTTTATATTGATATACATTTATTTTTAAAATCAGTTTGAATGTGAGTCGAAATTTCGGGATTAAAAACAGTTCAGACCGCACCGAAATATGCAAAATTTCGTATAATTTTTTAACTGTTGCCACAATATGGGCTGTAATGCTAACAAAAAGAATATGGGCTCCAAAAAACCCTTAAGAATTAGCAAATGGGCTGTAAATTATTAGAAATAATGGCAGATGGGATGTATGCTGTTTTCCACAGATTTGAGGCTTTCCTAAAAAAAGGTTGACGCACAAGCACTGACTATTGGATGTCCATCCAACGGCCGTCGTGCTTCTTCAATCTCTGCTCTCCCTGCTCCAGCCGCTCAAACAAGCGCCGGCGGGACTGCCTGCTCCCTCCTCCTCGCGGCCGGCTGTGCTGCCGCGCAGACCTCATCGCCCGACCATCGCTGGCCTAGCCATCCCTCTACTCACCCACACCTGCTGTTATTCTCCGACGATGGTAGACGAACCAGTAAAACCTCGTACAGTCGTACTCCCCTCCGTGTGGGAAACAACTACCGAGTCTTCCCTGCCTCCGTGTCGTCCCCTTCCTAGGCCTCGACGTCGTCCACCGTCCTGGTGCTCTCGGCGCGGCGTGGTCAAGGAACGACTTCCATCGGACGTGGACTATACGTGGAGAGGCTGATAGCCGGGTCCTCGGCCACAGCAAGGAAGTGCCTCCTTATTACGCAGAAAATAATGGTTCCTCCACCTGACAGCTGGGACCCACCGGACGGGCCACTGTATTTCTTCACGAAAAAAATGTTTCCCCCTGACTGTTGGGACCCTCCAGCTACATCTTCGCACGCAAGGAAGTGCGTCCGGGCAAAAAAACGATTCGCCCCCTGACTGCTGGGACCGACCAGCTACATCTTCGCAGGCAAGGAAGTGCCTGACAGTCGGGACCCACCTGGTCGAAGCATACGTAGCGTTGTCATTCTGGTCATGAATGTGTACGTACATACTGGTCGATGTTGCTCATGGGGAGGCAACAGAATGCGTCGTCTTCATGGGGAGGCAACGGAATGCGTCGTGTTCATCGGGAGGGCTTGGACGGAACATGCAATGGAAACGAGGCCTGGCGTACCGCAGAACGGAGGAAACGGCCTTGTGTTCGACCGGCCACGTTGGAAACGGGATCCTGTTCATCGGGAGGGGTCTGGCGTACCGCAAAACGGAGGAAACGGACCTCCTATGGTCGAAACGGGGGTCCTGTTCATCGGGAGGGGTGTGGCGTACCGCAAAACGGGACTCCATGGGATACTGTTCATCTCCACCGTCGACCTCCTCCAGCCTCCACGGGCTCCTGTTCATCCAGCCTCCACGGGCTCCTGTTTATCCAGCCTCCACCGCGCGCTACTCCACCGGCTACTGTTCAACCACCCCTCCACCGTCTACTGTTCATCCAGCCCTCCACACCACGGGGTCCTATTCAACCACCCCTCCACGGGCACCCCTCCACCGTCTACTGTTCATCCAGCCCTCCACACCACGGGGTCCTGTTCATCCACCCCTCCACGGGCACCCCTCCACCGTCTACTGTTTATCCAGCCCTCCACCACACCACGGGGTCCTGTTCATCCAGAGGCAACGCCACCGCTCACTGTTCATCCAACCCCCCCCCCCCCCCCCCCCCCCCCCCCGCAACGCTCACTGTTCATCCCATCGATCGGCTTCAGTTAGCAGCAGTAGCGAAGGAATCGCTC
The DNA here is from genome assembly GCF_003073215.2 of Triticum urartu. Classification (NCBI taxonomy): domain Eukaryota; kingdom Viridiplantae; phylum Streptophyta; class Magnoliopsida; order Poales; family Poaceae; genus Triticum; species Triticum urartu. Next base: position 68,837,068 of record NC_053027.1, read on the forward strand.
GATCGGGTTCAGTTAACAGCCATCGATCGATCGCTCGAGTTTCGCTCGGGTTCAGTTAGAGCCCAACGCCTCGCTCGGTTTCAGTTAGAGCCAACGCCTCGCACACACGCGCGTACATGTATGAGAGAAACGCGCATCGCCCGGCCCCCGACCTCCCACCGTAACCGGGAACTCCCCAAAATTTTCCTCCCCCTTGCTTCTACCACGGTTTTTTCCGTCATGGACGGCCCAAAGAATTTCATGCAGCTGCGTCTCCGGCCCGCCCAGGACGAAAAGCCCATTTTCTGTCATGATTTTTTGTCATAGAAGTAGGAGCCCACCACATCTATGATGATACCGGGTTTTGTCACAATTATCGTCATAGAAGTGTCATACGTATGACAGAAAAAAAAAATTCGTTCGGTCCAAAATGTCACGGATGTGTCTTTTTTGTAGTGATACTCTCCTAGGTTGTGAAACCAAGGCTATGATCACCAAAGCTATGGAAATCAAGGCAAATGGAGACCCAAGCTCTGATACCACTTGTAGGATCGAAAGTATGTCTAGAGGGGGGTGATTAGACTACTTGACCAAATAAAAATCTAGCGTATGGGCCATGCAAAAGGAATACAAATGGGTTTTGATCTGCCCAATTTAATTCAGAGAGTTGATGGTCTAGAAGAATTATCTTTGCCGTTCACGGATTCTGAGGTCGATGCTATAATTAAGAACATGCCGTGTGACCGTGCTCCAGGCCCCGATGGCTTTACAAGTCTTTTCTTAAATAGGTGCTGGTCTATTCTCAAGGAGGATTTTATGCAACTTGTCAACGAATTCTATGAGGGGAGGTGTAATTTGGAATGTCTTAATACTTCCTTAATCACCCTAGTACCCAAGAAGCTAAGCCCAGAACTGGTTGGTGATTTCAGGCCCATATCCTTGACAAACACGTGTTTGAAGTTTTTGACTAAGCTGCTAGCCAATTGGCTACAAAAAGTGATCCTGCGATGTATACATCACAACCAGTATGGTTTTCTTCGTTGCCGCTCTATCCAGGATTGTCTAGCCTGGTGCTTCGAATATATACATCAATGCAAAGCATCTAAAGGGCCCATCATCCTACTCAAGCTTGATTTCACTAAGGCCTTCGATACAATTGAGCATGAAGCTATCCTCAGAATCTTACATTGCAAGGGTTTTGATGCTCGTTGGACTGGCTGGATTAATAGCATTTTGTCCAAGGGTTCTTCATCTGTCCTCTTAAATGGTGCGCCAGGTAATCATTTTGTCTGCATATCTGGTGTATGCCAAGGAGACCCACTCTATCCATTATTATTTGTCATTGTTGTGGATTTTCTTCAGTCAATAGTCAATGAGATGTGCTCGAGAAACATACTGACTCTGCCAATTCCAACAAACTCCAATGACTACCCGATCGTGCAATATGCGGATGACACACTCATTGTTTTGCCTCCGATTGATGACCAGCTGATTGCCTTCAAGGACATGCTCACCACCTTTCCAGAATCAACTGGTTTACGTGTCAACTTCAGTAAGTCATCTCTTATTCCAATCAATATGAGTGATGAGGAGGGCGCTAGGGTCGCCAACCTGCTAGGTTGTGATGTGGGATCTATGCCTTTCACATATCTAGGGTTACCCATGGGTACTTCCAGGCCCACGATCTATGATCTTCTACCTCTTGTTGATCGTATTGAGCGACGGTTATCTGCTTCCTCGTGCCTACTAAATCAAGGCAGTCGGCTATAACTGTTGTAGTCTGTACTTTGTTCAATGCCAATCTACTTCCTATGCACGCTATCTCTACTCAAGGGTATCTTGCAACAGATTGAGAGAATCATGCGTCAATGTCTGTGGAGAGGCAACACACATAATCCTCGACAATCCTTAGCTGCATGGAGTCGGGTTTGTCGACCTAAGAAGTATGGTGGTTTGGGTGTGCTTAATTTGGGACTTCAAAATGAAGCCTTGTTACTCAAGCACCTTTTCAAGTTTTTTAACAGATTGGACGTGCCTTGGGTCACATTAATTTGGGACACCTATTATGCTGCTTCGCCACCACAAGTCACTCAGAGCTGTGGCTCTTTTTGGTGGAGAGATGTCATGAGCTTGTACACAAACTTCTGCAAGTTAGTTGTCCCACAAGTGCATGCTGGCAACACGGTGGTGTTTTGGCTTGATCGCTGGTAGCTGGGTAATAATGTGGTTCTTTTCTGCGAGCATTTCCCTAGGCTTCATTCTTTTGTCATTGATGACACAATCACGGTCAGAGAGTTTATGGAGCTTCCAGAGATCTCGGAGCACTTCCATCTGCCACTGTCACAAGAGGCCTATACTGAACTAACTCAGCTTCAAGATTTGCTGTCATCAGTCAGCTTGAATGGGGAGAATAAGGATATATGGAGGTGGCCATCTAAAACTGGGGAGTTTAAATCAAAGATATATTATGAGTCTTGCTTCTCCCATTTGGTGGTTGACCCCATCTTCAAATGGATTTGGAAGTGTGCTTGCACGCTCAAGTTTAAAGTGTTTGGATGAGCATTGTATTGCATCATCTTCAACTCTTCCGCGCTAGCCTCACGGTTCGGTTCTCTCCCATCAAAGAATTTACCTTGCAAGCCAATACACATAATATCCCAAACGGCGGGGTTATGTCCAAGAATATGTATTTTCATCTTATTCTTCCAACTAGCAAAATTAGTACCATCAAAGTAAGGACCTCTACGGTGGTAATTTCCCTCACTAGACTCCATACTCTCCTAGGTTGTGAAACCAAGGCTATGATCACCAAAGCTATGGAAATCAAGGCAAATGGAGACCAAAGCTCTGATACCACTTTTAGGATCGAAAGTACGTCTAGAGGGGGGTGATTAGACTACTTGACCAAATAAAAATCTAGCCTTTTCCCAATTTTAAGTCTTGGCAGATTTTAGCAACTTAGTAAAAGTCAAGCAATCAACCTACACATGCAATTCTAAGAGTATAGCAACGGAATGTAAAACAATTGCATATGAAGGTAAAGGGAGGAGTTTGGAGGGAGCAAACGCAATGTAGACACGGAGATTTTTGGCGTGGTTCCGATAGGTGGTGCTATCATACATCCACGTTGATGGAGACTTCAACCCACGAAGGGTAACGGTTGCGCGAGTCCACGGAGGGCTCCACCCACGAAGGGTCCATGAAGAAGCAACCTTGTTTATCCCACCATCGCCATCGCCCATGAAGGACTTGCCTCACAAGGGTAGATCTTCACGAAGTAGGCGATCTCCTTGCCCATACAAACTCCTTGGTTCAACTCCACAATCTTGACGGAGGCTCCCAAGTGACACCTAACCAATCTAGGAGACACCACTCTCCAAAAGATAATAGATGGTGTGTTGATCATGAACTCCTTGCTCTTGTGCTTCAAATGATAGTCTCCTCAACACTCAACTCTCTCTCATTGGATTGGATTTGGTAGAAAGATGATTTGAGTGGAAAGTAACTTGAGGAAGGCTTCAAGATTTATGTGGTTGGAATGGAATATCTTGACCTCAACACAAGTGTAGGTGGTTCTCTCTCAGAAAATGTATGTTGGAAGTGTAGGCATATTCTGATGGCTCTCTCAGAAAACTAGTATTGCTGCGTAATTCACGCCACCTCAAGGGCGCCTTGTATTCACATATATAGGAATTACATGCCTTGCTAATCAAGGTGAATCAGAGAGATCCCAACCGAAATATACAAGAAGGATTCGGTAGTATTACATTCCTATTACATGTGATTACATTCCTATTACATGGGATATGAACAAAAGGAAATACTTTAACATCCCCCCTCAGCTTGTGCGTCGTATGGTAGCAAGCATAAGCTGGAACGAAACTCAGAGAAGAGCTGCGAGGATAATCCTTTTGTCATAATGTCAGCATACTGATACGAGGATGGTACATGAAGAACTCGGACCTCACCAAGCGACACCTTCTCCCGCACAAAGTGGATGTCAATCTCAATGTGCTTGGTGCGACGATGCTGAACCGAATTAGAGGCCATGTAGACAGTACTAACATTGTCACAAAAAACAACAGTAGATGTCGTCAGGGGGTGATGAAGCTCACCAAGCAACTGACGAATCCAGCAACACTCGGCCACAACATGAGCAACTGCGCGATACTCCGCCTCGGCACTCGAGCGAGACACGGTGGTCTGTCGTTTAGACGACCAAGAGACGAGGTTATCACCAAGATAAACGCAGTACCCAGACGTGGAGCGCCTAGTGTCAGGACACCCCGCCCAATCAGCATCAGAATAAGCAGTAAGTGCCATTGAGGATGAGCTGGAGAGATGCAAGCTGAGATCAAGGGTGCCCTTGATGTAGCGGAGAATACGCTTGACCAAGTGCATGTGAGGCTCTCGGGGTGCATGCATGTATAGACAGGCCTGCTGAACCACGTGCGTGATGTCTGGACGTGTCAGGGTGAGATACTGCAAAGCACCAACGTAACTCCGATACTCCATGGGATCGGAAAGAAGAGGGCCATCCTGAGCTGAGAGCTTGCACTTAGTGTCAATGGGGGTGGACGACGGGTGACAGTCAATCATGCCAGCGCGCTGCAGAAGATCCAGCGCATACTGTCGCTGAGAGAGGACCATGCCAGAGGAGGTCCGAGTGACGGAGATGCCGAGGAAAAATGACAGGGTGCCGAGGTCTGTCATGGCAAACTCTACATGAAGCTGCTGTGTGAGACGTCGAAGGAGCTCGTCCGTGGACGCGGTGATGACAATGTCGTCCACATACAAGAGGATGTAGGCAAGATCATGTCCACGCTTGTAGATGAACAGAGAGACATCCGACTTGGAAGCAATGAAGCCAAGACGATGTGCAAACAGTGCGAACCGTTGGTACCAAGCACGCGGCGCCTGCTTGAGACCGTAGAGAGATTTGTGTAGGCGGCACACATAATCTGGGCAGCGAGCATCGACGAAGCCTGGGGGGTGCTGACAGTAAACCTCCTCGTTAAGATTGCCATGGAGAAATGTGTTCTTAACATCGAGCTGGTGGATCGGCCAGGACTGGGAGACGGCAAGACTGAGAACAATACGGATCGTGGCGGGCTTCACAACAGGGCTAAAAGTCTCATCGAAGTCAATGCCTGGTTGTTGAGAGTAGCCACGTACGACCCATCGCGCCTTGTACCGTGCAAGGCTGCCGTCCGAGTGAAATTTATGTTTGAAGATCCACTTTCCTGAAACAACATGAGCACGAGGAGGACGTGGAACAAGAGACCACGTCCGGTTAGCAACAAGAGCATCAAATTCCTCATTCATAGCACGACGCCAGTGAGGGTCATGTAGTGCTCCCCGGTATGTTTTAGGAGTAGGAGAAGGAGTGGAGTGGGAAACATGAAGGTTGAGATGGTCGATGGGCTAGAAGAGACCACGTTTCGCTCGAGTGACCATGGTATGGGTATTAGATGGTGACGGAGGCCTGTGAACTACAACCGGAGGAGATGGGTCGCTAGAGTTGGATGCGGCGCTAGAGGGAGAAGGTGGTGGACCTGGTGGGGTAGAAACCACGGCAGGAGTTGTGTTTGGCCGGTCATACACGGAGGGAGGCGAAGAGCCGTCATGCATGGCGGGTTGTGGGTGCGCATGCAGGGTGGGTTGCATGCGCGCGGGAAACCTGGGTGGTTGGGTGGGTTGCAGGCGTGCTGGGGAGTTGAGCGGGATATTGCGAGGTGTGGCCCCGGGTGCGGCGTTGTGGGGCGTGGGGCTAGGAGTGTGTGCAACACTGCTGTTGCCATGCATGGCAGGAGGCGAGGATGCATGCAGGTTTGGTGTGTGCTGCGTGACTGCTAGGTCTAGTAGAAAATCAAGTGCGGCGATGGGATCAGCTGGACGCTCCTGGGAGTAGGAGAAGGGAAATATGGTCTCGTCAAATACCACATGGCGGGACAGAATGACTCGACGAGTGCTAATATCAAGGCAGCGATAGCCTTTGTGGTTGCTTGGGTATCCTAGGAAGACACAAGCTGTAGACCGTGGAGAGAGTTTATTTGTGGCTGTAGCAGACTGGTTGGGATAACAGAGGCAACCGAAGACACGGAGGGCGGCGTAGTTCGGTGCAATGTCGTGGAGGCGTATGTAGGGCACCGCAAAGCCAATGGATTGGGAGGGGCGAATATTGACAAGATACGTGGCCGTGGCAAGGGCTTCGGCCCAGTAGGAAGGTGGCATAGAAGACTGGAAAAGAAGTGTACGAACGACGTCATTGATGGTGCGGATGGCACGTTCGGCCTTGCCATTTTGGGCGGACGTGTATGGACACGAGAGGCGAAGGTGAATGCCGTGGGTGGAGAAGAAGTTGGTGACCGTGGAGTTGAGAAACTCGATTTCATTGTCGGCTTGCATAGCAACAAGAGGCCAGGAAAACTGTGTGCGTATATAAGCAACAAGGTTAAGTAGAGTGTTGGCGGTTTCAGATTTGTGGCGAAGGGGAAACGTCCACATGAAGTGGGAAAAATCGTCGACAATAATGAGGTAATATTTGAAACCAGAATTGCTTAAAAGCGGTGAAGTCCAAAGATCACAATGAATCAACTTAAAAGGTTCGACGCTTATTGAAGTAGACCTAGCGAAGGGCAAGCGCACGTGTTTGCCAAGTTGACATGCATGACAAACATATGTGGCTGCTTTATTACATGAGATAAAGGAGTTCTTATGAAGTTGGGACATGGCGTCGCGTCCCGGGTTACCTAAGCGACGATGCCATAGCTCGGTGGTGGTGGTGGCGAGGAGTCCATGGGCTTGGTGGTTGAGGACCGCGGATGGGAAGACGTAAAGGTCGCCGAGGCTATTGCAGCGAAGAATCACGGCCTTGGTGTGAAGGTCCTTCACAAAAAAGCCGAACGGGTCAAATTCAATTGAGCAAAGATTGTCAATAGTGAAACGATGGACGGAAAGTAAATTTTTGACAATAGTAGGAACAACTAAGACATTGCGAAGAAGAAGAGAGCAAGCGGAAGTATTGAGAGATGTGTCACCGATGTGAGAGATGGGCAAGGTGGAGCCATTACCCACGGTAACAGTAGAAGAAGAGGAGGAAGGAATGAGAGTGTGGAGCATACCGGGGTCGGAGGCCATATGTGTGGTGGCTCCGGAGTCCATGACCCACTCACCAACGGTCGAGGGTGTAGCGGCGTTGTTCGGGGCAGCAAGAAGAGCCGAGCAGTCCCATGCTGGTGCACCGCCGTAGCCGGGAATCGGTGGAGCATTCGTGCCGAATGCCTGGCCATGCAGGGGCGCGAGAGAGGTGAACGCCTGGGCCGGTGGCAGCACTGGAGGGCGCGGCCCAAGGAGGCCTGCGCTGGAGTTAGCCCGTGTCATGATGGGGGCCTGGAACGGCTGCGACCCCGCCTGGAATTGTTGCCCCGTATACGGGTTGAAACAGACCCAGGGGCCAATCGAGGAGGACGCCCCGCGCTGGGAGTTGTTGTCGAGAGAACCGGAGCGGCCGCCGCCACTGTATCCGCCGCCAGTGTTGCCGCCGCTGCCGGACTTCTTCTTCTTCTTCCAGTTGCCGCCGTTGCGGCTCCCACAAGAGGCACTGCCCCTGTTGTCGTTGCCATGCCGAGCACCGTCGCCGCGGTCCGACCCGCGATGGTGACCAGAGGTGTTGGAGCCGCCGATGACGTGGGAGGGCGTACTGCCATAGAGGGCAGTCTGGTTCCCAATCGCGATGGAGTTCGCGAGTTGAGTCTCACAGAGAGTCAGTAGGGACCTCGTATGGCTGAAAGACGGAAGAGGGTTCTGCATAGTCACGATAGTCGTGATGTCCGAGAAGCGCGGATTGAGCCCTCGAAGGCAGTTGAGGACGAGAGTTTGGTCAGAGACAGGAGTGCCGACATCGCTCAGGGCGTCGGAGAGTGCCTTCAGACGGTGACAGTAGGCGGTGATGGAGAGATCGCCTTGGACGAGGCCGCGGAATTCCGCCTCGAGGTAGACCGCGCGGGTCAATTGATTGTCCAGGAAAAGATTGGAGATGAACGTCCAGGCCTCCTGAGCAGTTTGGTCCTCCGCCATAATAATGTCCAGAATCTCGTCGGAGATGGACCCGTAAAGCCACGAGCAGACAATATAGTTCTCGCAAGTCCAGTCCGGGGTGCGGTCCGCCTCGGCAGTTACGGCGTTGACATGGGAGAGCAGATCGTACTTGCCGAGAAGGACGCGAAGCAGCATCCTCCACTTGGTGAAGTTGGAAGCATGGAGGTCTAGGGTGACGGGAACGTGAGTACGCACGCTGGCGACGTTCACGACCGGCGATGCAGCAGTGGGTAGGACGCCCGAGATCATGGCACCGGTGGTGGTGTTGGTGGTGGCGGGGAACGTCGGGGAGGAGAGAGAGCTGCTGGTGCTGGACGAGGTGGTCATGGTGTGGCGGCGAGAGGTCTGGAGGCTGGCGACGTGAGAGAAGGAGGATGGATCGGTGTAGTCTGATACCAAGAAAAACTAGTATTGTTGTGTAATTCACGCCACCTCAAGGGCGCCTTGTATTCACATATATAGGAATTACATGCCTTGCTAATCAAGGTGAATCAGAGAGATCCCAACCGAAATACACAAGAAGGATTCGGTAGGATTACATTCCTATTACATGTGATTACATTCCTATTACATGGGATATGAACAAAAGGAAATACTTTAACACTCTCCACGAATGAAGAGTGGGTGGAGGGGTATATATAGCCTCCACACAAAATTGAACCATTACACACAAATCACCAAACTTGATGGGACCGAATCATATAACTCGAACAGACCGATTTAGTTCAAAATGTGAACGTTAGGATTTTCGGTGGGACCGATATGTCAACTCGGTGGGACCGATTCCATTAGGGTTAGGGCATAACGTAATCTCGGTGAGACCGATTACACAAACTCGGTGGGATCGATTTTGGTAATAGGCAAACAGAGAGTTGGTCAGGCAAACTCGGTGGGACCGATTCGCTCATCTCGGTTAGACCAAAACGTTACGAAGGGGAAACAGAGAGTTTGCGTTGCAATCTTGGTGGGACCGATCGCTCATCTCGGTTAGACCGAAATGTTACGAAGGGAAATAGAGAGTTTGCAATCCCATCTCGGTGAGACCGAGATCCCTATCGGTGAGACCGAAGTGACTAGGGTTTCTAGCAGTAGCTATGTCAAGTGAACTCGGTGGCGCCGGATAGAAGATTTCGGTGGGCCGAGTTTGACTTTTGGTTTGGGACATATGTGGATATGCGAAAGTAGTTGAGGGTTTCTGGAGCATATCACTAAGCATTTTGAGCAAGCAACTCATTAAGCAACACCTCACCCTCTTTTAATAGTATTGGCTTTTCCTATGGACTCAATGTGATCTAGGATCACTAAAAGTAAAATGTAGAGTCTTGTGCTTTGAGCTTGAGCCAATCTTTTGTCCTTAGCATTTTGAGAGGTCCACTTTCTAATCCATGCCATGCCAATCATTGAGCTTTTTCTGAAATATTTATCTTCAAGTAGCATTAGCTCAATGAGCTATATGTTGTTAGGAATTACCAAAATCACTCAGGGATAGTTGCACTTTCAAGTGGCATAAGCAAAGTGGGTAAAAACTAGAGTGGCAAAAACAAAGTTTTCCCTATGTGAAAACGGGATTTTACTAGGGGTCGACCAGGGAAACGTGTCACATTTTGGTTGGCTGAAATAGTATTTGCTCGGGAGTTACTAGTGGATGGGCGACACTTAAGAAATCTGGAGTTAATTGCCTAAAAACCAGATCGGTTTAGATCTACAGTGAACCGGCCGGTTAACCCACATAAAGAAACGAAGAATAGAGGGATTTTAGAGAATAGAGAGGAGGAAGGACGTGCTCACCATGGGGAGGGAAGAGGGTGACGGCGGCTCCGGCAAGCAACGACGACCAGCGAGGAGGGGGTTGGGGCGGCGCGTCGAGGGAGTTCACGGGGTGGTGGAATTGGTCCTTGGGGAAGTCGGTGCAGAGCGGGGCGTGCTCATTTCTCTCGTGAACTCATGTGCTCCAGTGTTGACGGACGAGCTCGGGTAGGCTGTTTTGGTGTTTTTTTCATTTTCCAGTGTGAAATCTTCTCTCAATCCCTCCCTAATCTTTTCTTTCCTGGGCACAGGCTTACCTGGTTGACCGCCCACATTCATTCATTGTTCATTATGTTGTGGAATCGAACCACAGAGCTAGCACAATTGTGATTTAGAGTCCCATGTGTGAGACTAAAGAGGATTTTTAGTCCTCTGCTCTACCAGTCAGAAAGTAGAAGGACACTTCGCACCCGATTTGACACAGCCAGACTGGAAACACTGCTTGTCAACAGCATAGACTCTAGAAGCGACAAGTGGATGTCAAACGGGTGAGTTGCACGAAAGAAGTTGATTGGCAGAAGAAGAAGGCCTAGGGTGGCTTACCAGAGTCAGGAATGGCCGGCGAACTTTGATGATCTACGGCGAAATCCAACTCGTTCTTGCGGTTGAAACGAGAGGGTTTGGGCGAAGGGTTTTGGGGAAATCGGTCGAGGGGAGGCTCGGCTATTTATAGGAAATCTTATTAGAAGGAAAGGATGATTCGGAGATCGAATCCAACAAAGAACAAGATCTAGTTAGTGTACAGAAGGAAAGAACATAGAAAGAAAGAAGGACGAAGAAAGGAAAGAAAAAAATAAAGGGAAGGAAGGGTGATGGGCTCCGCCAGGAGGGAAAAAGGGGGGGGGGGCTGGACTAGGTCGTCCTGGTGGTGGGTGGGGGGGGGGCTGCCTGAGTTGTGTTTTCCCTTTGTTTTTTTATGAAGCACAAAAGTGCTAGAAAAAAATAGCAAACAAACTCAGGAAAATTTGAAATTTTGCACAAAAATACCAGGGGATATGTAGATCCCTCTGAATTATTTATTTTTTCAAAATAAAATATATAAATATTTGTAAAAAAATTAGAGAGACAATCTGGTGCTAAAAATAAATTCAAAATGACTTTTAGAAAATATCAAATGGCTCCAAAATAATTACCAACTATTCCTCATGGTGGGATTCATGTTACCCTCACCCGTATTTAATATGTTTTAGAGGAAAATATTTTGAATGAAACCCAAATAAGCAAATATTCAATAAATCAAGAAAACAGCTATGCAAATTATTTCAATTTTTTTTCAAATTTGATTTGTGTGTTTCATAATTCATTTTCCCAATATTCTTACTGATGTTTGAAGGAGACATATTTGCTTCTCTCTTTATTTTATTTGAATAAATAAAAATGATTTTGAAACTCACATGGGAGAACTCCAAAGGGATTTTTTTAAAAGGTGATCCAAATGAACTTTCAAAATGATCCCTTTTAAACTTCCAACTCTCTTTCACTTATGTTTGAAGGAGTCCTTTTATCTTCTCCCATGAAATCATTAAATTGCATAAAGTTTCTGGGGTGAAATATTTTCAAATGGAATTGAAATCCCTTTTCATTTCTTTAACGGAAGAAGTCATATTATCTTCACTCCATGGTTTTGTGTTGAAATTAATTTGAATTCCTGTAAAGATACATAATGCAAGAATGAATAATAGGGAAAGTCATTTTATTTCCTCTCATTTAACTTTAATTTTTTAAAATTTCCACTCAATTTCAAACAACAACCACACAAGTAATCATTATTATTTGATTAATATAACATTTGAAAATTTAGAATTTTGGAATGTTACACTAGGTTACCACATTTACCGAGAGTAGCACTCGGAAAAGATAGTAGTGTTGAGTGGTACTCGGCAAAGATTAATACTCAACATCATTTAATTCCTCTTTTTCATGTAATCCTGCAGCAAAAACAGATATAACAATAATAAAATTATCTCAAAAATTGCAGACTCGTAATTTCCAGGGTGCTGAAATCCTAACAGTGCAATAAATGTCTCAAATATTGCAGGCGGGTCGAAAAAATGCGGAGGGCTTGGGACGTGTCATGCGATAGCCTCCTTTGAGAGCACGAGAAGTTTTGAGGCCAAGGGAGCAACAATAGTCGCACTTTCTTTATAAACCGGACACGTTTCCTATCGATACCTAGAGATTAGCTCAGAGATATTATAGTTTACAAGCGGACTCTGATGAGCCTTATTCAAAACGCGTCCAAACTTTTATGAAGGGAAAGATGTACACAATGTGATGCGTCGATCAAATGACGATACACCCATATGTGTGATGGTGCAAGAGGTGTTTCCAGTTGGTTGACCGGCATTGCCCTTTCACAAATAGCTTCGAGAACATACAAGTGATACATGTGGGAAGTAATTCAAATTATTTATATCTATATCTATACCAATATACAAAGATTCAAAGGGACAAATGCAATTAATCTTGACCATCAAATCATGTCAATCCAACGACCTAGACTGCTTCATTGCCGAGCGCTCGACACGTTTATCGTGCAGTTATTTTCATGCCAAATATAGTACTAATCACATAATAATATATAAATAATATCCTACTTAATATTCACATGCATTTAATATACTTTCAAATTAACGTGCATTTTTCTGAAACATAATTGACTTTATTCCTCAAATAATAGCGAGATCGTTTACATAAGTGTGAGAAATAAAGTTAGGGATGACAGAATCCCAAAACATAGAAGAATATTCTCTAAAGGAACATTGTGCTAACTCATGAGCCATCATATTTGCTTCACGTAGACAGTGAAAATACTCCACAATCGCAAAGTTTAAAGATAATTGCTTGCATTCCGGTACAGTAGCAACGTCACGCCCCACAAGTTCAATAAAAAAAACGAACCTTGGGGAACATTTTTAAGTGGGACGAGTCTACCTAGCGGCTAGCTGCTCGCTCGCCTGCCCGAGCGGCCGGCCTAAAATAAAAAAAATTTAACCTGAAATCTCTTCCTAAACGGAAGACTCTTGCGCTAGGTGCCACAACCGCGAACCGTCTGGCGTTAGCAGCCAGCTCCTCGCTGTCGCTGACCGCCTAGCCCTCATCCGCTTCATCGCGCTCGCCGACGCCTCCGGCAATGGCCTGTTCGCATCCCCGCTCCTCGCCGCCCGTCGGCTCCGAGCTCTACCTCTCCGTCTTCAAGCACTTCTTCTTCTCCTGTCTCCTCCGATCCCGCTGCCTCCGCGTACACCCCGATCCACAAACCGCGCCCCGCATCCAGTCCTGGGTCTCCACCCGCCCACTGCCGGCGGCACACGCAAGCCGGGGCAAAAATCAGAGCTCTGTCTGTATCTCAAGCTGTTGTACGCCTGCCTTAGGGAGTTCGTGCCGACTGCGTGCAAGCCATTGCGCCGACTCATGGCACGCTCCTCCAGCGACCGACGCTGCCAACCCTTTCGCCCCCGCTGAGTTCTTCCTCCACATGCTCGTCGGGGACGACTTCTGGCCGCTGCCCGTGCAGATGTACCATGCCTTCATACTCAAGCTGCCCTCCCGTGCTCGAGCTGAGCGAGCGGTCAAGCTGCTCGTCAATGACGAGTCGTCATGTGCCTGAAGAGACTGTTGTGTTGGTGGTTCTGCACGCATGGCGTTTGAAGAAATGGCAGTGAGGAATGTGGTCTGCGATAGCCAGGTTTGATTCTGGAATCCCATGATACAGAGGCCTATGCATGAAGCGATGGTGTCCCTAACCAAAGCAACTAGGAGCTTCTTTGGTAAACCTCGGAGAGAAACAACCCTCACACACCTGCAGCTTAAGCTCATTCATAAGATTGATAGAAAACAATCAAGGAAATTACTTTGGTTAGAACATAGTTGGCTATGGTTGTAGTTCAAGTTGGATTTAACCCTTAGGAAGTTGCACAACAAGGTGGTACTAAGTTTGCTAAATGATGTTTTTTAAGTTAATCTATTTTTTTCTAGTCACTTTTTTGTTGGCATCCGCAATTGTTGTAGTTGCACACATAGTAGTTCTCAGTTGGATATGATCATTAAAATGTTGCACAACACGGCGACACTAAGTTTTCTAGATGATGTTTACTCTTAGGTTAATCTATTTTTTAGTCATTTTTTATGTTGGCATTCGTAGTAGTTGTAGTTGCACACATAGTATTTCTCAGTTAGATATGCTCGTTGAAAAGTTGCACAACATGGCGATACTAAGTTTTCTAGATGATGTTTACTCTTACGTTAATCTATTTTTTCTAGTCACTTTTTATGTTGGCATCCGTAGTAGTTGTAGTTGCATACATAGTATTTCTCAGTTAGATATGCTCATTGAAAAGTTACACAACATGGCGATACTAAGTTTGCTAGATGATATTTTTTATTAACTTCATCTATTTTTTCTAGTCACTTTTTTGTTGGCACCCGTAGTAGTTGTAGTTGCACATATAGTAGTTTTTAGTTGGATATAATAATTGGAAAGTTGCATGACACGATTATTCTAAGTTTGATAGATGATGTTTTTATTAAGTTAATCTATTTTTCCTATTCACTTTTTTATTGGAATCTACAATAGTTCTAATTGCACACATAGTAATTCTCAGTTAGATATGATACTTTCAGAGTTACAAAACGGAATGTTTTCAGAATAGATACCCCACCAATCACCCCCTTTTCCTCTTTTCCTTTTCCTATCGTTTTCCCTGTAGATCCCGTTGCAATGGAACTCGAGGCTACCATGAGCTCGCCCTCCCTCCTCGACCGCGTCCATCAAGAGCATGTCGCTCCGCCTCGGCCACTCCCAAGCGCACCTGCACCTGCGCTCATCCGCCTCGACCGCGGGCATATTGATGGAAGTAGCCGCCACCACGAGCCCGGACGCCCGTCCGCCTCAACCATGGCCATCTCACCGGCAGTGGCGCTAGGAAGGAAGAGTAGGTCGCGTTTCGCTCCCTGCCTGGGCCGTTGTCTGCCTCGACCGCGGCCATCTTGCCTCCACCCCGTATGGCGCCGCCCATGCTCCATTCTCGTCATTCTTGACCACAAATGTCGTAATCTTCGGTTGTTCGAGCTCTGGTCAATGATTGAGACGGGGAATCGAACCTCCCCGTGAAGAATTAGAGATTGAAGCCGGCTCAATTGGATATGATCATTGGAAAGTTTCACACACAGCGATACTAAGTTGGCTAGATGACATGTCATGCTGGCATTGAATGTTTGGTACCTTAAATACTGTTCATGTATCTCTCTTTCGTATTTGAATGATATTAGCTTTTTAGCAACAAATTGATTTAGTTTGTATCGAAGTTGTTCTCTCTAATAGGGGCAAACACATTTCATGATTAAGCAGAAGAAGTTGCACAATCATGCTTTTAAAGTTGGTCATGGACTGTGAGGCAGTTGGCTGGTGTAGCTGCCGAAGTTGCACATCCTACTGGTAGGGATAGTTGGGGCGGGAGTGTCCACAGGTAGGGAAGAAAGCCGAACATCAACTGCGACTGTTGGGCCATGGCAGCAGATGTAGTTGTATATCTCACACGATAAGGTGTAGTTAAAAATGGTCTAATCTACACATCCACGAAATAAGGGGAAGTTGCACATGGACTACTAAACGGTTGGAGAGAAAAGCAGACGAAGTTGCACAACGGCTGGTAGGCAGTTAGCCGGGCAGCAGACGAAGTTGCACACCTTTGGGTAGGCAGTTGGTTGAGGGCAGTAGATGAAGTTGCAAATCTCAATGGCAAGGGTTGTTGAGGTGGTCAAACACTCTCATCAACATAATAGCTCACGCATGATTGTGGGAGTTGCACACGCACATCACCATAGTCACACACACAGGATCACGGAGCGACACACTCTTGTTGGCGTAGTCGCACACGCGTGACCGCGGAGCTGCACACTCTCGTCAGCATAGTCGCTCACGCATGGCAGCGGAGTAGCACACTCGTCTGCATAGTCGCACACGCATGACCACAAAGTTAGACACTCTTCGTCAGCATAGTCGCTCACGCATGGCAGCGGAGTAGCACACTCGTCTGCATAGTCGCACACGCGTGGCCACAAAGTTAGACACTCTTGTCGTCATAGTCGCCCACGCGCGGCCATGGAGTTGGACACTCTCGTTAGCATAGTCGCACACGCACGATACACAGTCTCATCGGCATAGTAGCTCATGCATAACTGTGGGAGTTGCACACGCTCGATCACAGAGTTGCACACTCTCGTCGGCATAGTAGCTAACACAAGGTCGTGGAGTTGCACACTCTCGTCGGCATAGTCGCACACGCAAGAGTAGATTTGCACACTATTTTTTGGATAGTCACACACGCACGATCACAGAGTTGTACACTCTCTCCCGCACAATTCTACAAGTACGACCACAGAGTTGTACACCCTCGTCAATATAATCGCACACACGCCGCAGAGTTCCACATCCTGGTCGGCATAGTTTCTTACGCATAGAGCGGGATTGCACACACTCATCGGTTAGTTGTTCACGCACCACCGCGGGAGTTGCACATGTGCGGTGGCATAGTCGCATAATCAAATTTGCGGGAGTTGTCACACGCGGTGTCATTGTCACACATGCACAATCAAGGAGTTGCACACTCTCGCTGGCATAGTTGGCCGGGGCAACAGACGGAATTGCACATCCACTACTAGGTAGTTGCCCAAGGCAGCAAACAGTGAAAAATGCACATCTGCGGGCAGAGAGAAAGATTGCACACCGGCTACTAGGCAGTTGGCAAGTGCAGCACACGAAGTTGCACATCTCACTGGTAGTGGATAGTCTGGGGTGAAAACTTCAACAATGAAAACTGCAGTTCCACGTGTATGAGGAAAAGTTGCACACTGACTTTCCGGTAGTTGCACACTGACTGCTAGGCAGTTGCACAAAACGGACAATAAATTGCACAGAAAAAAGGTCGTCGAAACATACCCATGTGAGATCTAGTTTCGATGAGCATGTCATGATGATTCCAACAGTGAAAGAAGATCTTAATTTCGATGTTTGGTTAAAAAGTTAAGACATTTTTTAGGAAAATAGAATCCGAAGTAAATGCGTTCACACCAAAAACTGCATGTCCATGAGTTGGGAAAAGTTGCACGACGACTCTGAGATAGTTGTACATCGACGACTACGCAGTTGCACAAAATGGGGAGTAAATTGCACAAGAAAATTTTCATCGAAACATACCATGCAGGATCTAGTTTCTAAGAGCGCGCCACGAACAAAATAGCTCATTCTAGATAAGGAGATAAATATATTTGGACAATCTGAAGACCTAAAATAGAACAAAATTCTGAAGTGCGATGGAGATTATTGAGTTGTTACTAATAATTGCTACAAGAAAAAGAGGGAACTTAACAAACTGTGGGTGAAATGTAAGAGCCTGAATCATAACCTCTCTATGATCATTCTCATCAAAATATTCATAGCTTCATGCTATCTGAATCATCTAACGACTAGTAAAGGAAGTTGAGCGGATGCTAATCAGGTAAAGATCCACGTCACAGGCTACACTCAATTGAGGTGCATTTTCATAACTAATCATTAACTATATCAAGTCT
The DNA here is from genome assembly GCF_003073215.2 of Triticum urartu. NCBI lineage: Eukaryota > Viridiplantae > Streptophyta > Magnoliopsida > Poales > Poaceae > Triticum > Triticum urartu. Next base: position 68,854,525 of record NC_053027.1, read on the forward strand.
AGAAGTAGGTTTTGGAGACACACTCCTTTGTGTAGCAACAATCATAGCCATAGGTGGAGCGGAAGCACTGGTCTTGGTAGCCAGTGGAGTTTTGATGTACATGTAGATGAGCTTGTCCGCGTCCTCGTACTGAAGGTAGAGAAACTCCGCAACCGCAAGCATGATCTCCGTGACCGACGGCACAAGGCACATCCCCAGGTACTCCCTCCGTTTCTTTTTACTCCGCATATAAGAATTGGTCAAAGTCAAACTACACAAAATTTGACCAAATTTATATAAAAAAATATGAGCATCTATAATATTAAAACTATATAGTATGAAAATACATTTTGTGATGCATCTGATAATATTGATTTCATATTGTCAATGTTTATATTTTTTAATATAAAGTTAGTCAAACTTTGTAAAGCTTGACTTTGAACAAACCTTATATGCAGACTAAAAAGAAACGGAGGGAGTACATGATACTGTTCTTGTAAAGGAACGAGGCCAGATTCGGCGACAGGTGCTCAAACGTTGTTTCCATCAGGAACGGGATAACCTGCCAAGTAAGAAGACACCAATCAATTTACCAAGCTGGATGAGCCAGGCTGCAGATTCGGCCAGGGAGCAGCGATCCAAGTTTAGCTCCTCGTACCATCGTGGTGACATCCCTAGTGCCGCGGCCAACGGCGGGATCCAAGTGGAGGGATCATGAAGCGCTGCTTGGGGATGGCGGCGACAAAAGGTGTGGAAGGCGGCGAGCGCGTGGGCAGTCGGAGAGGCGGAGGCATGAGGAGTTAGAGGAGGGGAGGGCAGAGGGAGGGGAGAAGAGGGCGTCGGCCGGTAGATGACGGCGACCGCCTCCATGGCATGGCGGTTAGGAAGGAGCGGGCTGAGTTGGGGATGAAGACGTGGGTGGATAGCGACAAACCCCAGCGATTGAAATCGCCCGACCAGATATCACCTGCCACCATGCGCGCGACCGTTCAGGGAGATCGTGCGGCCAGCGTGCGGCCGCTCGCGAAAGCCAGATAGTGCGCGTGCACTTTCTAGTATTTAGGTTTTAAGTGGCCCGCCTCAAATCGTGAAATTATAGCCCGCTGGCTCACCTCGCACAGCACGACACACCACACCCCACCCGGCGGGGGCGGTTGATCTGCCGCCCACCATGGCACCGCCGGCGCCGTACATCGTCGACGAGATCCTGGAGGAGATCTTCCTTCGCCTACCCATCCTGGCCGCGCTCGTCCGCGCCTCAACCGCGAGCCCCCGCTTCCGCCGCATCATCAGGGCGCGCTCCTTCCTCCGCCGCTTCCGCGCTCTCCATCCGTCTCCACTCGTGGGATTCGCCCTTGACAAACATGGCTTCCACCAAGCCCAAGAACCCCATCCCTCCGCCCCGCTTGCCCGCGCCCTTGCCGACGGCGCAGATTTCACCTACTCCTTCGTCCCCAAGCCCAATGATGATCCGCTCAGCCCCTGGTGCCACCGTGACGTTCGCGACGGCCGCGTCCTCCTCGAGTGCAGCTACCTGTGGGACAAAAAGCCAGTCTTTACACACCTGGCGGTGTGCGATCCCTGGTCACGGAGAAACACGCTGCTCTTTCCCATACCAGAGGAGATGACCGTCCAGCAAGAGCGCCTTATCGAGTTCGAGCCTATGCTCGCTCCCATTGGCGGGGATGAGGATGAGAATGAGGATGAGACCTCGTTCAAGGTGATCTGCACGGCGCGCTACGAAACCAAGCTGGTCACGTTTGTCTACTCTTCCGTCGCCGTTGAATGGTGTATAGCTGCATCTCCCAGCTGGAACTCTTTGGGCACAGATGAGCCCCCTGGGAAAGGCTTCTCGTATTGCAATTATTTGCGTGGCTGCTTCTACTGGAGCTCTCTTTGGAAAGACAAGCTTCTCGTGCTGGACACACGCACAATGGAGTTCTCCACTGTCAACATTCTCACCGGCTACCATGTGCAGCTTATAAACCAGCCTGGTCAGAGTGTGTGCATGCCTACCATTGTTGATGGTACAGAAGGAGCCCTTGAGATGTTTACTCTTGTTGGTCATTGCAAGCCTACCTCGTTTTATATTTATCATACAAGTCAGCAAAACAATGGCGGACCTTCCAATGAGTGGCAACTGAAAAATGTTATAGCATTGCCTCCCCGATGTCTCTATTATACCATGGGTGCAACTGAGGGATTCTTATTCCTTCGAGGTGTTCGAGAAGCTCGGTGGGATGACAATAGACATGGGGTCTTTCCTGTGTATAATGATATCGATTTTTTCTCTCTGGATGTCAAGACTTCAGAACTTAAGAAGGTCTGCAGCCGCAGGGCAACAATCTTTGATCGTCATCCCAATCGTGCTCACCCATTATTTGGCTTCCCGCCATCATTGTCGAAACCGACCCTATGAACTACAAAGCGGTAAGCCTGTTTTCATAGTATTGCTTATACTTTTGGAGTTTTTCTCTTGTAAAGTTGTAGATTAATGGCAAGCTTATTCTGTTCGTCCTTATGAATTATGGAGCTTTGCTGTCCTAATTTAGAATGTAGAAAGTTAAGGGCTCATGCGATTGTTAGAACTTGTCAAACCTGGAAAGGTTACGGAATATCTGGCTAATCTATGGTAACACTCCTCGAGTGCATAGTTTTAGCTAAGACCTTTGAAGAACAAGAGTAGAAACTAGACAAACATACATCCGCAATGAAATAATATGGTAACACATGCAAGTTTTCAGTCACATCTTTATCCCACAACCAATACCCATCAGCTTTGTAAATTTACTCAGGTTGAGTTAAAACCCACTCAGGTTGGCTGGATTTTCCCGTCCCAGCCCCCTGAAGTAAATCAGGCCATTTTGGTCCTTTGCATTTGAGTTTCTCTGGTGCAACTGTTTGACCAAGCTGGATGTGATGACGCTGCTCTCAGTGCCACAATTGATCCTATTCAAGCTAATCTCATGCTTGATTACAACCTCTAGGAATTTGTCAAATTACAACAGGTGAAAAACTAGTTTGTTGGAGCCAATCTCAATCTTGTTGGGTATATGAGTCTTGCTCAATATCATGCTGTTCAGATTGTTGATAGCCCTCAGCCCCTGGAGATTTTGTAGTGGGAACTGAAAACTTCATAATTCTGGCCTTAGGAGTTAATACTCTCATGGTGTGTCTTGTAGAAAGTTAGCTACATATGGTTTAATTTATGGAAAGAACACAATAGGCGTCTTTTCATAGATGGATTCCTTGAAGTGGATCAGGTGGTTTTCCTCTCTGATATGCGATTGCACTGGACAGCGCCAAGCAACAATCAATGGTCCTACCTAGTTGTGTCACCGGTAGCAAGTGATCTATCTTATGCACTTTGTGAGGGAGTGGTACCCCCACTGTCCTAATTAAAGGGTTCATCTGTACATTAAAACTCTTCTCCTCAGAATATATTATCCACTATATATCTAATACTCTACTATCTATGGACGAGGACTTGCGGCACACAAGTGCGGGGGCACTGAGGGCCTGGTACTAGCTTTTTATTTTGGCTTCCGATTTTCAAAGTTCTATATCTTTTAAACAAAAAATCCAAATTAACTTATGTTTTCATATTCATGTTTCTCGTGACCAGCGCTTTGAATGAATATATTTTGATGACTTATAAAAATGTTAAGTTTTGAATGTTGAAACTTAGTACGAACGACCGATAAAAATCAATTATTTTGTGTCTACGACCGACAGAAAAATTTGCTTAAAATTATATCTCTGAAACTTGTTGAAACTTTGCATTTTTAGATGCAAAAACCGTAAGTTTCATCGTTGAAACTTAAATTTTTTCAAGGGATTTTCTTTTTTAGTGTGCACTTGTGCGGGATTCAACTACTTTGCGAATCGCGGGGCAAATCGAGCGGGCGACAGCGATTGGCAGGTGAGTGCCCCCGCACTTACATGCCCCTACGAATTTCCGTACCATCTACTATCTATCTACTACTACTACTTATAAAAGCATGAGTTTGGTGAATCGAAATGATGTCAGCCATTCAACCACCTTTCCAACGTCTCATGCAGCTGGTCGGATGATGTATCCATCACATCATCCATAATATGGGAACATTAATTGCATTAATCATAATTTCAAAATGACATTAATTGTAATCAATCTTGGAGTAAATGTAGCTAATCTTCAAAATAATATTACTATCGAATTGGATGTGTGTTGCACATGGACGGTTACTAGTGAATCGATGTTGTCCTGTTGGTTCTTGGTTTTTATTGTGCTATGCATAATACAGATCTTTTGAAATTTATAATACTTAGTTTCTGGATGTTTTACTCCAAAACTGTTATAAGATGGCTGTGAGACTTCTCCAATCATGAATTAGTTTGCTTGTCATTTTTTGCCATCTGTACTGATCAATTACGGTTAGCGGGTCTTATTCTGAAACCGCAGAAGCAAAGATTTTTACATCCACATCGGCTTTCTAACTAAATATATCTGCAGGGGTGAATCTCACTTGCTTTTGGGATCTCTTATCTGGGCCACGCATCTGGCGATATTGAGTAGAGACGGAGGATGCTTAAGATGATGCGGTGCAACCAATATGCTGGCTGGATTTAGTACTGGGGTGTTGGCAATGTTACTTTGTCTAGCACTATAATATGTAAGGGACGTACTGTTTTCCTGTGACCTAGTATTACGGTGGTGTGCATTGTCACTCTCTGCTTGTTATTGTCTGGATCTCATTGTCACTCTCAGCAGTGTTCAGCTTGTTTACGATCTACTAGCTTTTGTGACTTGAGCCCCTTTGGAAGGTAGGATTTAAGGAATTTTGCAGTGTTTCTATCCATACGAATTGCTTTCTCTATGAAGATGTAGTCGTGTGAATTCTGGAGTGGCTCAATCCATATAAATTTGGAGGAATTTAATTTAACACAATAATATGGAGGAATTCTCACAAAAAGTTTGAACTCACAGACTAAGTTTTTCTTTATTTTGTATCTAGCTCTCCCAACCTTTTCCTTTTGAAATTGTTAAGCTGTCATTTGTTTTGTCTGATCAGTAGACGCATACAAAATCTAACAGACTCCTATGGTCGCACCCATTGTGCCGTAATGCGAAGACTCTGAATTGTCTTATGGAACTTTTGAAACACATAAATGCATTTAGTAAAAGCAAGACTTACATGGCAATATTTTGGGCACCCATTAATATAAAATGAATGAGCAAATATGATTAGGTAGCATATCAACCACTGTCATGATTGCTTTTTTATTTCCCTATATATTGTTGGAATTTCCATTTCCGATCTCTTATGTTTTAGATGTTGGATCGTGTTCTTAATGACATTGAATTGGGAATAAAAGTGTGCTCTCTTGTAGAGTAAAGGTGTGCTCCATGTGATGGATCACAACCAACCCGGAGAGGAAAAGGGTAGGTGTGCTCATGTGAGAATCAGTCCTATGCTCACATAGACACAACACATATGTGCTCCATGGGTGTTCAGCACATCAAACTCACATAGACACAACACATGTGTGCTCCATGGGTGTTTAGCACATCAAAACCAAAAAATAAGAAAAAGAAGGTGTGCTCCGGCACGAAGCACATGTCCCATGGTTTGAGCATATCGAAACCACAAAGGAAAAAAAAGGTGGTGTGCTTCTACACGAAGCGCACATGTGTTCTCTCTGAAAGCACAGGTGTGCTCCCCCACGGTGGAGCACAATCAACCTAGAAAAGGGGAAAGGAAAAAAATTATGCTACAATCTATCCTTTTGTCACGTGTCAAACGCAAAGTGCACCATGATCGTCTTTCGTTGCACCAATTGTCATGTTGGGCAGTGATGTACGACGACCTTCGCGAAGGGTGTCCGTTAACTAATAACTTTGAAGAAAGAATTGTTCCATGCTAGCATCTTGCTTTCCTAGGAGAGAATGCGGGATCCTGCTAAAAACCCTGTAGAATTGCATCGATCAAGAAACCTTGTAGAATTGCAATGTACGGTATGAAATTAACCCATATATAGAATAAGTAGTGGCATCGTTTCTTTGGCCCCAAAAGAATTTTGCGTGTCAAAAACTGAAAACACCCGCTCATTCCCTCGCCCGCCGGTAACCCCGACCAAAACCTAACCCCGACGATCCCCTTCCTCCCCCGCCCCGGCGGCAGCCGGCGGCGGCCCAGCTAGCGCCGCACCTCGTCGACGAGATCCTGGAGGAGATCTTCCTCCGCCTTCCCACACCGACCGCGCCTCCACCGCCTGCGCGTCCTTCCGCCGCATCATCGCCGCGTGCTCGTTCCTCCGCGGTTACCGCGCCCTCCACCCGCCGCCACTCCTCGGGTTCGCCACCGAAGAAGGCGGCTTCCGCCCGGCCCAGGATCCCCACCCCTCCGCCCCGCTCGCCCGCGCCCTCGTCGACGGCGCTGGTTTCAGCTACTCCTATGTCCCAAAGCCCGGCGATGGCGGTGTGTTCACCCCTTGGTGCCCCCGCGACGTGCGTGATGGCCGCGTCCTCCTCTTGTGCAACCACTGGCTTCGCCGGTGGGCCATGACCATCAGCAGGTCAGTCCTCGCGGTGTGCGTGGGATCCCCTGTCACGGAGATACTTGCTGCTCCCACCCATACCTGTGGACACGACTCCTCAGTCCTCACCCACACCAAGAGCATCTTCATCGATTCGAGCCTGTCCTCGCTCCCACCGGCGACAGCGATCGAGGATGAGACGTCGTTCAAGGTGATCTGCTGGGCGGACTATAAAAGCAAGTTCGTCATGTTTGTCTTCTCGTCTGCCACCGGAAAACGGTGTATAGCTACTTCTTCCAGTTGGAGTTCATTTGGTACGGTTAAGACATTTCGGGAATCATTGTCCTATTTTAACTATTTCTGCGGCCGATTGTACTGGACGGCACCTTGGGGCCGGGAACAAGCTGCTTTTTCTTGACACGTGCAGGATGGAGTTTTCCACTGTCGACATCCTCAACACCTCCCATATGCAGCTTATAGATCAGCCGGAGCAGAGCGGATGCATGTCTTCCATTGTTGTGGCTACAGAAGGAGCCATTGAGATGTTTACTCTAGTTGTGGATCGCAGTCCAAACGGCTCATTTTATCTCCATCATACAACTCAGCAAAATGATGGCCACTCTTCCAACAATTGTCAGCTAAAAATTGGCATAGCATTGCCTCATGGATTGCATTATTATATTTTGGGTGCAACTGAGAAATTCTTATTCCTTCGAGGTGTTTAACAAGCTCGGTGCGATGATGATTTACGAAGGTATGAAGATTTATTTTCGCTGGATGTCGAGACTTCTGAACGTAAGAAGGTTCATGGAGGAGCACCATGCACTATCAATGCTGCCATGCCTGTTTACCCATACTTTGGCTTCCCGCCATCATTGTCAAAACCAACTTCATGAAGTGGTAAGTTTGTCGCTGTACTAAGTGTTTGCATATTTCTTTATATTCCATCTTCTGAAGTGAAAATCTTAGTTCAATTATGATTGTGGTAGATTTTTCAATCTTAATTGTAAATGCAAGTTGTGTAAGTAGTCAAGTACTCATCGTTGGTTTCTGTCCTGTTCAACAATTTCGTAGTGGCTAAGAAATAAGGAAAAAAAATCAGTTTCATACTTGGAAAGGGCATTTATATCCCTCTAGTATACCCAATGAAAAAAACGCTCCTAGGTGCTCACCTGGGTGTGCTTAAGCGCGGGGCGTTGGCATAATGGCTTGCTTTGGCCATAGGCGCTTTGAAAAGCGACTGACGAGGAATCCTTGAGCATACCGTTGATTATTTGTGTAGGTGATATATTACTCCCTTTGTAAACTAATATAAGAGCGTTTAGATCATTAAAGTAGTGTTCTAAACGCTCTTATATTAGTTTACGGAGGGAGTACCTTTGAAGAACATAACTGGAAAATAAACTAGACAAACGTAAACCCATAATTAACTTTAATACACTATATGTTCAAGCCTAGCTCTGAATGCTCTGTTTGGAAAATCAAACTTTCAATTGAGAGCCTCCATAGGTAGTGTATTGGGAAAAAAAATATATGGAACAGCTCTGAAATTTGCCCACCTTATTGACAGCATGAAGCTTATAGAACAACCTAATTTGAAAAGGTCAACTTTCCTATATCTTCTTCTCCTTTCAGTGTATGTCATCGCAGGTGAGGAAGACTAGCGCCAGAAGAAAAACTGAGGACAAAATTGAGGCAGTTAAATTTATGCATTCACTGAACCCATAGTATTTGATCAATACATGGTGTCGGTAGCTAGGGAACAAATGAACTGAGATTAATCAGAGTCATAAGCTAAGATTTCTTTCGAAATAGAACATCAAACTGTATGGCAGCAACTTATTTCCACCAAGGAGATACCCAAGATTATGTCCTACACAGTAACAACAAACAGACCACAGTATATCGAAACTGTGCCATCCAGTGGCCAGTAATATCAAAACAAAAGCTTAGCTCACATCAGAACCAAGAAACCATAACCCCTCAACACCAACATATCATGCACCATCCTCCCAGAATTTACATGAACCAATTGTTAGAGCTAAACTTATACCCCCTCTGTAAACTTATATAGTGATCTAAACGCTCTTATATTAGTTTACGGAGGGAGTATTTCAGAACCAATTCCAATAATGGAGCATTGGATGGACCAAATTCAACTTATACTGTTCTGTTTCAGCAATACATATATGTTAACTGTTGAAGTGGCTTGCAATTACAGCTCTACGTTACTCCTACTGGCGTCATCCATGAAAGAACTTGTCTTGGTGTAAGGAAGATGAGATACTGTAAGTCCTACAACCACATGTAATTAGTGTGAATCAGTAAATCGTATATGTTGTTTGGAGCTTATTGTCAACAACAATAGTCAGTAGTAGCAGTGTTTGAGACTCTGGAAGTGTACACACGGTCAGCAGCATCAAATTTTACAAATCGTGAGCACAAATATGTGGATAATAAGATGAGATATGTGAGTACATGTATACTAACCTGCGCGGCAACCAATGCAAATCGTGAGCTTTAGAATTGCCCGAACTAACCACCAGAACCACTTCAGCAGTTCCAATACCTCAACTGAGATGTGAGAGCACCTGCAGCAGAACCAGTGTCCTGCGAATTGGGAGCAAAACACACACACACACACACACACACACAAAACAGTATCAATCAGAAGGGATCCGACTCAGTATCAGCAAGTAACTGGATGGAAGATGTGAGGAAGGAGGGGCGGTAAACTGCAGCGGCAACCGGGTGAGAAGCATGGCTAGCAGAGGTGACATTGCCGAGTAGGGAGGGGAATGATCAGTAGAAGGGTGGAGATGATATAGAAGCGCATCAAATAAAGGAAGAAGATGAATCGAATAAAGGAAGAAACTGAATAAGAATCGTAACCGACCTGCAATAATTGGTCGCCGGCTAGTGGTGCACATCGACTGTGATTATAAACCAAAGGTGATTTTCTTCTAAGCAAGCATAACAATCAACTTGTAACTGGAAAGTAACCCTTCCACAAACCGTGTAAGGATTGTATTGATCAGGCCTATAATGAAAGCAATATGTGTGATAATCCAACTTGGTAAGTGTTTTACATGCTTTTTCGTGCAATAAGTGGGCATCGGTGTATCAAATACCTAAATGGAACCCAACATGACCATATGGAAATAATAGAGGATATTGCAAGGCCATAAGAGCAGGGTGCAAGTTTGATATAGGGTGCAGACCTCTATCATGCACAATAATATCGCGTTTATAACTGTCTGGTGTGAAGCCACTAACAATTAAGAGAGCAAGATCATCGAATGTTGCTAAATTGTACCGGATATCAGTGTCTAGTTGAGGAGCTAATAGCCTAATTGCTTCACAAGTGGGTTTACATTAGAACATTCTCTAATTCATTCTCCAGCAATTTATTTCCTTATAATCATGATAAATGTTTATTATTCATGCTAGAATTGTATTAACCGGAAACATAATACATGTGTGAATACATAGACAAACAAAGTGTCACTAGTATGCCTTTACTTGACTAGCTCGTTAATCAAAGATGGTTATGTTTCCTAATCATGAACAATGAGTTGTTATTTGATTAACGGGATCATATCATTGAGAGAATGATCTGATTGACATGACCCATTCCATTAGCTTAGCACCCGATCGTTTAGTATGTTGCTATTGCTTTCTTCATGACTTATACATGTTCCTATAACTATGAGATTATGCAACTCCCGTTTACCGGAGGAACACTTTGGGTACTACCAAACATCACAACGTAACTGGGTGATTATAAAGGAGTACTACAGGTGTCTCCAAAGGTACATGTTGGGTTGGCGTATTTCGAGATTAGGTTTTGTCACTCCGATTGTCGGAGAGGTATCTCTGGGCCCTCTCGGTAATGCACATCACTTAAGCCTTGCAAGCATTGCAACTAAATGAGTTAGTTGCGGGATGATGTATTACAGAACGAGTAAAGAGACTTGCCGATAACGAGATTGAACTAGGTATTGGAATACCGACGATCGAATCTCGGGTAAGTAACATACCGATGACAAAGGGAACAACGTATGTTGTTATGCGGTCTGACCGATAAAGATCTTCGTAGAATATGTAGGAGCCAATATGGGCATCTAGGTCCCGCTATTGGTTATTGACCGGAGACGTGTCTCGGTCATGTCTACATTGTTCTCGAACCCGTAGGGTCCGCACGCTTAAGGTTACGATGACAGTTATATTATGAGTTTATGCATTTTGATGTACCAAAGGTTGTTCGGAGTCCCGGATGTGATCACGGACATGATGAGGAGTCTCGAAATGGTTGAGACATAAAGATTGATATATTGGAAGCCTATGTTTGGACATCGGAAGTGTTCCGGGTGAAATCGGGATTTTACCGGAGTACCGGGAGGTTACCGGAACCCTCCCGGGAGCTAAATGGGCCATGATGGGCCTTAGTGGAAAAGAGAAGAGGCAGCCCTTCATGGGCTGCGCGCCTCCCCCTTCCCCTAGTCCTATTAGGACTAGGAGAGGTGGCCGGCCCCCTCTCTCTCTTTTCCCCCTCCGCGAATCCTATTCCAACTAGGATTGGGGGGGGGGGGAATCCTACTCCCAGAGGGAGTAGGACTCTCCTGGCGCGCCACACCTTGGCCGGCCAGCCTCCCCCCTCTAGTCCTTTATATACTGAGGCAGAGGCACCCTAGAACACACAAGTTGATCCACGTGATCTATTCCTTAGCCGTGTGCGGCGCCCCCTGCCACAATAGTCCTCGATAATATTGTAGCGGTGCTTAGGCAAAGCCCTGCAGCAGTAGTACATCAAGATCGTCATCACGCCGTCGTGCTGACGGAACTCTTCCCCGACACTTTGCTGGATCGGAGTCCGGGGATCGTCATCGAGCTGAACGTGTGCTCGAACTCGGAGGTGCCGTAGTTTCGGTGCTTGATCGGTTGGATCGTGAAGACGTACGACTACTTCCTCTACGTTGTGTCAACGCTTCCGCAGTCGGTCTGCGTGGGTACGTAGACAACACTCTCCCCTCTCGTTGCTATACATCACATGATCTTGCGTGTGCGTAGGAATTTTTTTGAAATTACTACGAAACCCAATAGTGGCATCCGAGCCTAGGTTATTTATGTTGATGTTATATGCACGAGTAGAACACAAGTGAGTTGTGGGCGATATAAGTCATACTGCCTACCAGCATGTCATACTTTGGTTCGGCGGCATTGTTGGACGAGACGACCCGGACCAACATTACGCATACGCTTACGCGAGACCGGTTCCCCCGACGTGCTTTGCACATAGGTGGCTTGCGGGCGACTGTCTCTCCAACTTTAGTTGAACCAAGTATGGCTACGCCCGGTCCTTGCGAAGGTTAAAACGGAGTCTATTTGACAAACTATCGTTGTGGTTTTGATGCGTAGGTGAGATTGGTTCTTGCTTAAGCCCGTAGCAGCTACGTAAAACTTGCAACAACAAAGTAGAGGACGTCTAACTTGTTTTTGCAGGGCATGTTGTGATGTGATATGGTCAAGACATGATGCTGAATTTTATTGTATGAGATGATCATGTTTTGTAACCGAGTTATCGGCAACTTGCAGGAGCCTTATGGTCGTCGTTTTATTGTATGCAATGAAATCGCGATGTAATGCTTTACTTTATTACTAAGCGGTAGTGATAGTCGTGGAAGCACAAGCTTGGCGAGACGACAACGATGCTACGATGGAGATCAAGGTGTCACGCCGGTGACGTTGGTGATCACGACGGTGCTTCGGAGATGGAGATCACAAGCACGAGATGATGATGGCCATATCATATCACTTATATTGATTGCATGTGATGTTTATCCTTTTATGCATCTTATCTTGCTTTGATTGACGGTAGCATTATAAGATGATCTCTCACTAAATTATCAAGACGTGTTCTCCCTGAGTATGCACCGTTGCGAAAGTTCTTCGTGCTGAGACACCACGTGATGATTGGGTGTGATAGGTTCTACGTTCAAATACAACGGGTGCAAAACAGTTGCACACGCGGAATACTCAGGTTATACTTGACGAGCCAAGCATATACAGATATGGCCTCGGAACACGGAGACCGAAAGGTCGAGTGTGAATCATATAGTAGATATGATCAACATAATGATGTTCACCATTGAAAAATACTCCATCTCACGTGATGATCGGTTATGGTTTAGTTGATTTGGATCACGTAATCACTTAGAGGATTAGAGGGATGTCTATCTAAGTGGGAGTTCTTTAATTAATTTGATTAACTGAACTTAAATTTGTCATGAAACTTAGTACCTGATTAGTATCTTGCTTGTTTATGTTTGATTGTAGATAGATGGCTCGTGCTGTTGTTCCGTTGAATTTTAATGCGTTCCTTGAGAAAGCAAAGTTGAAAGATGATGGTAGCAATTACACGGACTGGGTCCGTAACTTGAGGATTATCCTCATTGCTGCACAGAAGAATTACGTCCTGGAAGCACCGCTGGGTGCCAGGCCTACTGCAGGAGCAACGCCGGATGTTATGAACGTCTGGCAGAGCAAAGCTGATGACTACTCGATAGTTCGGTGTGCCATGCTTTACGGCATAGAATCGGGACTTCAACGACGTTTTGAACGTCATGGAGCATATGAGATGTTCCAGGAGTTGAAGTTAATATTTCAAGCAAATGCCCGGATTGAGAGATATGAAGTCTCCAATAAGTTCTATAGCTGCAAGATGGAGGAGAACAGTTCTGTCAGTGAGCATATACTCAAAATGTCTGAGTATAATAATCACTTGATTCAATTGGGAGTTAATCTTCCAGATGATAGCGTCATTGACAGAATTCTTCAATCACTGCCACCAAGCTACAAGAGCTTCGTGATGAACTATAATATGCAAGGGATGAACAAGACTATTCCCGAGCTCTTCGCGATGCTGAAAGCTGCGGAGGTAGAAATCAAGAAGGAGCATCAAGTGTTGATGGTCAACAAGACCACCAGTTTCAAGAAAAAGGGCAAAGGGAAGAAGAAAGGGAACTTCAAAAAGAACGGCAAGCAAGTTGCTACTCAAGAGAAGAAACCCAAACCTGGACCTAAGCCTGAAACTGAGTGCTTCTATTGCAAGCAGACTGGTCACTGGAAGCGGAACTGCCCCAAGTATTTGGCGGATAAGAAGGATGGCAAGGTGAACAAAGGTATATGTGATATACATGTTATTGATGTGTACCTTACTAATGCTCGAAGTAGCACCTGGGTATTTGATACTGGTTCTGTTGCTAATATTTGCAACTCGAAACAGGACTACGGATCAAGCGAAGATTGGTTAAGGACGAGGTGACGATGCGCGTGGGAAACGGTTCCAAAGTCGATGTGATCGCAGTCGGCACGCTACCTCTACATCTACCTTCGGGATTAGTATTAGACCTAAATAATTGTTATTTGGTGCCAGCGTTAAGCATGAACATTATTTCTGGATCTTGTTTGATGCGAGACGGTTATTCATTTAAATCAGAGAATAATGGTTGTTCTATTTATATGAGTAATATCTTTTATGGTCATGCACCCTTGAAGAGTGGTCTATTCTTGTTGAATCTCGATAGTAGTAACACACATATTCATAATGTTGAAGCCAAAAGATGCAGAGTTGATAATGATAGTGCAACTTATTTGTGGCACTGCCGTTTAGGTCATATCGGTGTAAAGCGCATGAAGAAACTCCATTCTGATGGACTTTTGGAACCACTTGATTATGAATCACTTGGTACTTGCGAACCGTGCCTCATAGGCAAGATGACCAAAACACCGTTCTCCGGTACTATGGAGAGAGCAACAGATTTGTTGGAAATCATACATACAGATGTATGTGGTCCGATGAATATTGAGGCTCGTGGCGGATATCCTTATTTTCTCACCTTCACAGATGATTTAAGCAGATATGGGTATATCTACTTAATGAAACATAAGTCTGAAACATTTGAAAAGTTCAAAGAATTTCAGAGTGAAGTTGAAAATCATCGTAACAAGAAAATAAAGTTTCTACGATCTGATCGTGGAGGAGAATATTTGAGTTACGAGTTTGGTGTACATTTAAAAATTATGGAATAGTTTCGCAACTCACGCCACCCGGAACACCTCAGCGTAATGGTGTGTCCGAACGTCGTAATCGTACTTTACTGGATATGGTGCGATCTATGATGTCTCTTACTGATTTACCGTTATCGTTTTGGGGATACGCTCTAGAGACGGCCGCATTCACATTAAATAGGGCACCATCAAAATCCGTTGAGACGACGCCTTATGAACTGTGGCTTGGCAAGAAACCAAAGTTGTCGTTTCTGAAAGTTTGGGGCTGCGATGCTTATGTGAAAAAGCTTCAACCTGATAAGCTCGAACCCAAATCGGAGAAATGTGTCTTCATAGGATATCCAAAGGAAACTATTGGATACACCTTCTATCACAGATCCGAAGGCAAGACTTTTGTTGCTAAATTCGGAAACTTTCTGGAGAAGGAGTTTCTCTCGAAAGAAGTGAGTGGGAGGAAAGTAGAACTTGACGAGGTAACTGTACCTACTCCCTTATTGGAAAGTAGTACATCTCAGAAAACTGTTTCTATGATACTTACACCAGTTAGTGAGGAAACTAATGATAATGATCATGAAACTTCAGAACAAGATACTACTGAACCTCGTAGATCAACCAGAGCAAGATCCGCACCAGAGTGGTACGGTAATCCCGTTCTGGAAGTCATGCTACTAGATCATGATGAACCTACGAACTATGAAGAAGCGATGGTGAGCCCAGATTCCGCAAAGTGGCTTGAAGCCATGAAATCTGAGATGGGATCCATGTATGAGAACAAAGTATGGACTTTGGTTGACTTGCCCGATGATCGGCAAGCAATTGAGAATAAATGGATCTTCAAGAAGAAGACTGACGCTGACGGTAATGTTACTGTCTACAAAGCTCGACTTGTCGCGAAAGGTTTTCGGCAAGTTCAAGGGATTGACTACGATGAGACCTTCTCACCCGTAGCGATGCTTAAGTCTGTCCGAATCATGTTAGCAATTGCCGCATTTTATAAAATTTGGCAGATGGATGTCAAAACTGCATTCCTGAATGGATTTCTGGAAGAGGAGTTGTATATGATGCAACCAGAAGGTTTTGTCGACCCAAAGGGAGCTAACAAAGTGTGCAAGCTCCAGCGATCCATTTATGGACTGGTGCAAGCCTCTCGGAGTTGAAATAAACGTTTTGATAGTGTGATCAAAGCATTTGGTTTTATACAGACTTTTGGAGAAGCCTGTATTTACAAGAAAGTGAGTGGGAGCTCTGTAGCATTTTTGATATTATATGTGGATGACATATTGTTAATTGGAAATGATATAGAATTTCTGGATAGCATAAAGGGATACTTGAATAAGAGTTTTTCAATGAAAGACCTCGGTGAAGCTGCTTACATATTAGGCATTAAGATCTATAGAGATAGATCAAGACGCTTAATTGGACTTTCACAAACAACATACCTTGACAAAATTTTGAAGAAGTTCAAGATGGATCAAGCAAAGAAAGGATTCTTGCCTGTGCTACAAGGTGTGAAATTGAGTAAGACTCAATGCCCGACCACTGCAGAAGATAGAGAGAATATGAAAGATGTTCCCTATGCATCAGCAATAGGATCTATCATGTATGCAATGTTGTGTACCAGACCCGATGTGTGCCTTGCTATAAGTCTAGCAAGGAGGTACCAAAGTAATCCAGGAGTGGATCACTGGACAGCGGTCAAGAACATCCTGAAATACCTGAAAAGGACTAAGGATATGCTTCTCGTATATGGAGGTGACAAAGAGCACGTCGTAAATGGTTACGTTGATGCAAGCTTTGACACTGATCCGGACGATTCTAAATCGCAAACTGGATACATGTTTACATTAAACGGTGGAGCTGTCAATTGGTGCAGTTCTAAACAAAGCGTTGTAGCGGGATCTACATGTGAAGCAGAGTACATAGCTGCTTCGGAAGCAGCAAATGAAGGAGTCTGGATGAAAGAGTTCATATCCGATCTAGGTGTCATACCTAGTGCATCGGGTCCAATGAAAATCTTTTGTGACAATACTGGTGCAATTGCCTTGGCAAAGGAATCCAGATTTCACAAGAGAACCAAGCACATCAAGAGACGCTTCAATTCCATCCGGGATCTAGTCCAGGTGGGAGACATAGAGATTTGCAAGATACATACGGATCTGAATGTTGCAGACCCATTGACTAAGCCTCTTCCACGAGCAAAACATGATCAGCACCAAGGCTCCATGGGTGTTAGAATCATTACGGTGTAATCTAGATTATTGACTCTAGTGCAAGTGGGAGACTGAAGGAAATATTCCCTAGAGGCAATAATAAAGTTATTATTTATTTCCTTATAATCATGATAAATGTTTATTATTCATGCTAGAATTGTATTAACCGGAAACATAATACATGTGTGAATACATAGACAAACAAAGTGTCGCTAGTATGCCTCTACTTGACTAGCTCGTTAATCAAAGATGGTTATGTTTCCTAACCATGAACAATGAGTTGTTATTTGATTAACGGGATCATATCATTGAGAGAATGATCTGATTGACATGACCCATTCCATTAGCTTAGCACCCGATCGTTTAGTATGTCGCTATTGCTTTCTTCATGACTTATACATGTTCCTATAACTATGAGATTATGCAACTCCCGTTTACCGGAGGAACACTTTGGGTACTACCAAACGTCACAACGTAACTGGGTGATTATAAAGGAGTACTACAGGTGTCTCCAAAGGTACATGTTGGGTTGGCGTATTTCGAGATTAGGTTTTGTCACTCCGATTGTCGGAGAGGTATCTCTGGGCCCTCTCGGTAATGCACATCACTTAAGCCTTGCAAGCATTGCAACTAAATGAGTTAGTTGCGGGATGATGTATTACAGAACGAGTAAAGAGACTTGCCGATAACGAGATTGAACTAGGTATTGGAATACCGACGATCGAATCTCGGGCAAGTAACATACTGATGACAAAGGGAACAACGTATGTTGTTATGCGGTCTGACCGATAAAGATCTTCGTAGAATATGTAGGAGCCAATATGGGCATCCAGGTCCCGCTATTGGTTATTGACCGGAGACGTGTCTCGGTCATGTCTACATTGTTCTCGAACCCGTAGGGTCCGCACGCTTAAGGTTACGATGACAGTTATATTATGAGTTTATGCATTTTGATGTACCGAAGGTTGTTCGGAGTCCCGGATGTGATCACGGACATGACGAGGAGTCTCGAAGTGGTCGAGACATAAAGATTGATATATTGAAAGCCTATGTTTGGACATCGGAAGTGTTCCGGGTGAAATCGGGATTTTACCGGAGTATCGGGAGGTTACCGGAACCCCCCTGGGAGCTAAATGGGCCATGATGGGCCTTAGTGGAAAAGAGAAGAGGCAGCCCTTCATGGGCTGCGCGCCTCCCCCTTCCCCTAGTCCTATTAGGACTAGGAGAGGTGGCCGGCCCCCTCTCTCTCTTTTCCCCCTCCGCGAATCCTATTCCAACTAGGATTGGGGGGGGGGGGAATCCTACTCCCAGAGGGAGTAGGACTCTCCTGGCGCGCCACACCTTGGCCGGCCAGCCTCCCCCCTCTAGTCCTTTATATACTGAGGCAGAGGCACCCTAGAACACACAAGTTGATCCACGTGATCTATTCCTTAGCCGTGTGCGGCACCCCCTGCCACCATAGTCCTTGATAATATTGTAGCGGTGCTTAGGCGAAGCCCTGCAGCAGTAGTACATCAAGATCGTCACCACGCCGTCGTGCTGACGGAACTCTTCCCCGACACTTTCCTGGATCGGAGTCCGGGGATCGTCATCGAGCTGAACGTGTGCTCGAACTCGGAGGTGCCGTAGTTTCGGTGCTTGATCGGTTGGATCGTGAAGACGTACGACTACTTCCTCTATGTTGTGTCAATGCTTCCGCAGTCGGTCTGCGTGGGTACGTAGACAACACTCTCCCCTCTCGTTGCTATACATCACATGATCTTGCGTGTGCGTAGGAAATTTTTTGAAATTACTACGAAATCCAACAGTAACGGCATATCGTACTCATTTATTGGCCACGAAGATACGTCGGGATGTTCCATTTGTACAAGGGAGTTCACCTCCAAGGTATCTTTAGCTATTTCTGCCCTCTGAAATATAAATGTGAAGTTCATATGAAGTACATAACTAATTACTACTATCTATCATGTTACATGTAAAGAAAGAAGCTTACCAGCTGCCTTATTTTTTTAAGAACTGCCTTGCTGCATTTACCAGTAGAATTTAAAACTTGAAACTCTTTTTTCTTGTTGTGCATGAGAATTGTTATCCAGTGACTTTCTTCCACATGAAAAGGAAAGTATGCCTACAACAAAGTTTAGTCAAGTTCTTGGACACACAATTAGTTATGTACTACGAAGGATCATACAAATGTGAAATACCTTATCTGTAATGAAATACTCCTCATTAACTCTAGACACCATTTTAGTTTGGTTTGTGAAATGCTCTATAAAATGGTGCTTAGAGTTCTTAACCTTTCCTTCAGCACGAAGAATAAGCCAGTGTGACACCCAAGATGATAAAATGTGACGGTCAGGACGAGGATTATGGGTCTGCATATGGTTGCAATAACTATTGATGACCTAAAAATAACATAACAGCAATACTCCTCTTAGAAAAAATTAAATATGACATGTACAACTTCATATAATTGTTGTAATACTTACACCGCCATGCAACCATTTTTTCGCAATGATGGATTGAAGCATATCAGGTGTACATGTTTCCCCAGCAATTCCTGTCATGTGCACGACAGTTTTCCTACTAAGCTTCGCCGAGTCTGATAGTGTCTTGATATAAACCTTCGCGGCCTCTATGTGATCCTCGGTAATGTAATCGGTATTAATCAGAACGTCTCTTATACCAAACAAACCTAAAATATAATCAAACAATGAGTAAATAAATTGTGCATGGAAGAAATGAAATATCTTCAAAACAAAGTACATAACACTTACTTTTCTTTGGACGTTTACGTCCACCGATCTGCTGGAAGGGTGAAAGAACGTACTTTGACTTTTTTCTCTTGCGTTTCCCATCATTCTCCTCAGTGCCACTTTCTTTCGCATTCCCATCATTCTCCTTAGTGCCACTTTCTTTCGCATTCCCATCATTCTCCTTAGTGCCACTTTCTTTCGCTTTTTTAATACGTGTGTTCAGACTATCCATACTAATCTCCTCAGATTTATCGGTGCTAGACCCGTCTGACACTGCATTTATATTCTTGGGGGTTGAAGTAACTGCTGGAAAGTCATTCGTGTCTACCGTTGCAAAAGATGGGTCGGTTGAATTACCATTCTTGTCAATAACGAAGGGGTCCCCTTCATCTCCTGTACCAGGTGTGTTGAGATGCATACCTTTCTCACGTGCAGACTTCTTCCCGTTCCCATTGGTGAAGGATGCTTCCACCCCGTTGTCCATATCGTCCTTTGCAGGAGTTGATTTTACATCTGGAAAATATTTTGACGGACCATACCTCCTCATCCAGTTCTCACTGTGCTCCACAAACTCAACATCACTAAACCCTCTATTTTTCTTGAAGACAAGACCTTTGTTCTCCAGCTCCTCCAGTACTATCTGCAATAACACATGGGAAGCAGTAAGTACATGCAAAGAATATGAATAATTTCATGTAATTTGAATAACACATCACTAATTACCTCGGCACATTTTTTAGGGACAAGGCGAATTTCTTTCTGCATATCTTTGCTGCTTTTCATAATTTGATCTAAGGTCATGTCCTTGCTCGATGAAGCCTCGTCTCTATTATCCTTCCTTTTCCGCGAACGACCTGTTCTATCAACTGGCTCAGATTCTTCCTCCACAAATTTCCCCTCTTGAGCAATTATCATCTGTCTGTGCTTCTCACTTATTATGTCATCAACCTATGCCATGTTAAATCATTTTAAATTACTCACCATGAAAAATGTTCCATAACTCCATGCATGCAAACCATAAATACTTACCCTCCCATTCCCGCGGCCGTACGATGTGTCGTACGCATCACGCTTCATAGCCTCGATTTCTGGCCAGTTAAGCATCAGCGGATACTCATGCGCCAGTGGATCAAATGTCTCGTCATCAAGTGGCTGCACTTTCTCCCAAAACAAGTACTGCATGAACATGAAATATATTAGCAATCTTAACAGTCCAGACTATAGTTCGAAATAACATATATAACATACAATTTACCTGTATGGGAGCAAGGTTTCCCACCGGCCATGTAAATTTTGTACGATCCGATAAAGTCTTCGTGATGCCATCGACGCAAACGCGTAAAGTAAACGCGTTCCAGTTAAATGATTTAATGCTCTCCACATCCTCCACTAGCTTGTAAAAAGCATTAGGAACTTCTACCGTGGAGTGTGGTGCAAGAACAGTGCCTAGAAGAACCAACATAATTCGACGCAGGAAATCATCATCATACAATCCACTAGTAGTGATGTCCTGTATAAGCTGGTCTATCATTATTTCATTCGTACTCGAATCTATGAAACGACTCGGCACCTTCACTTTCGCCTTTAGCCCCCCTTTACCTAAAGCTTTCATGGCATCTCTGCCCTTGTTCACTAGGCCAAAAATATCAAACACATCTTCAGCGCGCAATGATATCGCACCGTTTCTTGATGGCATAATGAACCTTTCCGTGTCCAATGCGTATGATTTAATCATAAACTTTAGCAGACACTTGCGCATGAGCACACTAGGAATCATCAACATTTGTCCTAGTCTAGTGCTTTCAAATCGTTTTTTTTTGCCTAGAGGTCAGTTTGCTGACGAGGAGACACCACTTCTCAACAGAACAGAAAATTTGTCCGTAGTCCTCCATCACTACGAATAGGAGCAAATAATATATTAGCTACTTTTCATGTGTACATGATGAACATGATGAATGCATCGTTGAAAAAACATAAAAATTACCTCCCACCAGTACGGCCGTCGGTGGCCGCGGGGGGGGGGGGGGGGGGGGGGGGGGGGGGGGGGTGCTGGTGGTGATGACGACGCCGACTGCGCGCTGTGGAACCGCGGCCGCCTACGTCAGAATCTCCGGCTGGCGTGATGTAGACGGACGACCACGTTGGATGGCGTGATGTCGATCGGTGGACGGCGGATGAGGTGTTCTCCAACGGCGGCGGACGGACGGCGGATGAGGTGTTCTCCACCGGCGGCGGACGGACGACGGAGCGGCGTCACGGGGCCAGAGGGGGTGGATGGACGGCGGCGTGCTGAAGAGGACAGGGTGAGGGGTGTCAGGGGATCGGGGGCAGATGGCGGCGTGGGTTAGGGCTTGGGGCAGGGCGTCGTGGGTGACGAGGGCATATGGCGGCGGGCGTGCCAGGTGCTAATCACGATAGATTCGGTCGGGCCCGCGTCGCTTCTGTCTCCACTGCCGTCTGCAATGATTGGGCCGGGCCCCAGACGACACGGGTTGATTAGCGTCGGCGTGCAGCAGCCATTCTAATTTAGTCCCACCTCGGCAGCCGAAGGATGTCCAGACCAGTTTATATAGCCGCCTCCGGTAGTCCATGCATGGTCATATCTTATATTGTGATATGGCTCTACATAACTGCCCGGCAGTACACTGTCTGGTAGTGAACTGCCCGGGCAGTTAGGTAAAGTCACATCACAGTATTAAATATGTTTATTTTGTCATTTTGTTTATTTTTTTAACTTCAAACGGAAAACAAATTTTTTTAAATATGGTTCCCAACTACGGTTTTTTTCTACTCCGTCAAACATCACGACACTTTTTCCACACGTTGCCATCACAATCCACAGCACCCACGCCAATTCGCGTATTTTTCCGGCGCTTGGCGCATTTTCTAGGGTTTTCCAAGTCGAAAATCGCAAAAACAATGCCCGGACGTGACGCAACGTCCGTTTTGTGTCCGTCTTTGTTCCAACCTTGCGTGGGGGCCTACGTTGGCCGTGCCCACATGTACGCACACTTTCGTGCAATTGCATGCATGCGATCACGTAGCCCCAGTGCAACCAGCTACTTCTCGGTCTGCCGGGGAGTGGGTTCCCAACTACGGTTTTTTTTCTACTCCGTCAAATGTCACGACACTTTTTCCACACGTTGCCATCACCATCCACAGCACCCACGCCAATTCGCGTATTTTTCCGGCGCTCGGCGCATTTTCTAGAGTTTTCCAGGTCGAAAATTGCAAAAACACTGCCCGGACGTGACACAACGTCCGTTTTATGTCCGTTTTCGTTCCAACCTTGCGTGGGGGCCTACGTTGGCCGTGCCCACATGTATGCACACTTTGGTGCAATTGCATGCATGCGATCACGTAGCCCCAGTGCAACCAGCTACTTCTCGGTCTGCCGGGGAGTGGGTTCCCAACTACGGTTTTTTCTACTCCGTCAAACGTCATGACACTTTTTCCACACGTTGCCATCACCATCCACAGCACCCACGCCAATTCTCGTATTTTTCCGGCGCTCGGCGCATTTTCTAGGGTTTTTCAGGTCGAAAATCGCAAAAACACTGCCCGGACGTGACGTAACGTCCGTTTTGTGTCTGTTTTCGTTCCAACCTTGCGTGGGGGCCTACGTTGTCCGTGCCCACATGTACGCACACTTTGGTGCAATTGCATGCATGCGATCACGTAGCCCCAGTGCAACTAGCTACTTCTCGGTCTGCCGGGGAGTGGGTTCCCAACTACGGTTTTTTTTCTACTCCGTCAAACGTCACGGCACTTTTTCCACACGTTGCCATCACCATCCACAGCACCCACGCCAATTCTCGTATTTTTCCGGCGCTCGGCGCATTTTCTAGGGTTTTCCAGGTCGAAAATCGCAAAAACACTGCTCGGACGTGACGCAACGTCCGTTTTGTGTCCGTTTTCATTTCAACCTTGCGTGGGGGCCTACGTTGGCCGTGCCCACATGTACGCACACTTTGGTGCAATTGCATGCATGCGATCACGTAGCCCCAGTGCAACCAGCTACTTCTCCGTCTGCCAGGGAGTGGGTTCCCAACTACGGTTTTTTTTCTACTCCGTCAAACATCACGACACTTTTTCCACACGTTGCCATCACCATCTACAGCACCCACGCCAATTCTCGCAATTTTTTAACCCTCGACGCATTTTCTAGGGTTTCCTAGGCTAAAGTACCCTACACCGATGTCCGGACACACACTGAGCGACGTGTGTTTCCTGTCTGATTTCGTTCATATCGTGCGTGTAGGACTACATTCGGGATGCACACACACTCACAAATTTTTATTCTGTTACATGCATGCAATCACGTACTTTAGCGTCCTTACTATTTTATTATGTTTTAGCATATTTTCGTGTACAAATTCATCATCAAATCAAAACTCTTGAATGAAATGGACAAAAGAAATTTCACTTAAATTTCATTCAACATAGATAAAATATTTTACATAGTCGAGCGAACTCGATGATTACAAGTTCATACATAAAGTCTACTACTTAGGCTTACAACGACATAACCAAATTAAATAAAAAACACAGTAAAAAAACTACTCGTTGTCGCTATCAACGAGGTCAATCACGGCCGGGCCGTCGCCGCCGTCATCGTCGCTGCTGGACCAGTTGGCGAGGTCGTCCCAGTCCACCGGATCATCGTCGGAATCCTCCTCCTCCGCCGGCGCCTGCTGCCACTCCGCCGGCGCCTGCTCCCACTCCTGCTGCCACTCCGGCGCCGCCATCGCCGCCTGCTGCGCCGCCTCGGCCGCCTGGATTGCGGCCGCAATCTCGGCGGCCTCCATCGCCTCCGCCGCCGCCACTGCAGCCTCCGACGCCCTTACGGCCACGTGGTACCCCGGCGTGTCATCCGGATCGCCGTCCTCGCGGAGGATGACCTGCTCCGGCAGCAAGTCTATCCCCGGCGGCGAGGGAGGGGCGGCCGGCGCGGGCGCCGGTGCCGGGTGCACACCGTGGCCGCCGCCACGTCTATGGCGATCGTGCGGTGGAGGCAGTGCGCGAAGACGGCCGCTGCGGCCCGTCAGGTCGGGGGTCTCGCCGGCCGCCGCAAGGCGGAAGGCGGCCATGACCTCCCAATAGTCCTTCCCGCACCAAAACCACTTCCGACCTTCGATATTGTGCCGGCCGCCGCTGTGGTTGCGGAGCTCCTCCTCCGTCGCGCCGGGACCCGGCGTCGCGTAGCCATCCGCGTCGATCTTCCAGTTGCGTGGAAGACGGCAGCCCGGCGGAACAGGGAGGCAGTAGCGGTGGAGCTCCAGCATCTCCGGCACACCGATGCTCGTCGGCCATGCGCCGGGGACGTCGTCGTCGGCGCCGCCGCCGCCGGTGCTGCTGCTGCTGCCGCGGAAGAACGACATCGGGTGCGGGCAGGCGGCGACGGGCGTCGGTGGGACGGATGTGGGCGGGGGCAGGGGAGGAGGCGGGCAGGCGACAGCGCGGTGGGACGGGCGTGGGCGGGGCGTCGCCGTTTTATAGCGGGGCGGGGCGGGGGAGGAGGCGGGCAGGCGGCAGCGCGGCTATTAACGCCGGCGCGTTAATGACCGCGCGGCAGGCGAGGCGATGCTTTGACCGTCGGGCGCCGCGAACGGCGCGTCCGAAGGGGGCAGGCCAGGCGGCGGGGCGGTCGGGTGGCAGGCCAGGCGACAGCGGCAGCGGCGGCGCGGCAGGCGAGGAGCCAACAGCGACGGCAGGCGGCAGAGGTGGCGTCCGGCAGGCGCGGCGGCAGGCGGCAGCGGTGGCGTCCGGCAGGCGCGGCGGCAGGAAGCAACGGAGGCGCGGCATGCGAGGAGACGACAGCGGCGGCGGCGGTGGCGTCCGGCAGGCAGCACGCGCGTGCAACCGCCTGCGTGCATGCGCGCCTCGGGCGCCGTGATTGGCAGACGGGTGCGCGCTGGCATGGAGTCAGGGGACGTGGGGGGGTGGGGCCGCGACGGGTGCGGCGCGACGTGTTGACTGCGGGGACTGCCGTCGTGATCGCGGGCGGGCACGTCTGCATGCCTGCCACGTCACCAGGCGCGTGCGGCCGGCCGGTTTAATTTTTTTCCCTACCGGGCGGGCGGGCTGTATTCATATACGTATTGCTTCGCTTATTTTTTTTGCGGGCGGTCGGGCCGGCGGGAAGCTTTTTCAAAATATGCCCATCCTGCCCTCTGTTATGAAGGGATATTGGGCAATCTCGGCCGTCCTTGTGTTTACAGGGGGTCTACCGAAGCGGAAGTGACATATATTTGTCATCCAACTTTGAGGCAATAAGGAAATGAGCAAGCTTCTTACAAACATGCTTTCTCTGTCCAATAATATAAGCATATTATTCCTGTTCAATAAAATTGTATTTCAAAGGTATGGTGAAACAATGCACTTCAAAAAATCAAAATTTTATTTTGTGGCTCTGTAGCAAAAATACCATATAATTTTAATAGAATGCAGAGGTTAGGACTAATCAGCGCTAGGTTATGGTTGAGGGGAGGGGTGGCCGGCGGTGGCGATGGGGTCGCGAGAGCGGTGGTCATAGAGAGCCTGACACACAGATGCGAATCACCAGATTTAGGAGGAATAATCAGCGCTAGGTTATGGTGGAGGGCTGGCGGGGAGCAGAATCTCAATCTCGGTGGCAGCGAAAAAAATGGATATTATTTAGAGAAATTCTGGGTTGAGGTTGACTGCCCCTCTGGCTTCTGAGGTTGGGGTTACAGAGATTCATTCTACACCGCCAGGTTCCCAGTTCGATTTGTGATTGGTAGAGGTGCCCGGAGAGCGGTGTCGCCGCCGACATTCGTGATGACATCATCAGAGAGGAAGGTCAACGGTGGCAGACGAGTCACTGCCAGGAGGGCCCTACCTATTGGGGACCGTGTGGCTCAGCGGACGGATGCGGTGCCACTTGGCTCGATCATGTCTGCTAGTGCCCTAGATGAGCCCTCCTTGGTGGCGCATTTGCAGAAGCCACCTTCCCTGGGGTGCCCTAGTGTCGTGGAGGATTCCCCAAATCGACCATGAGCTAGGGTTCGCCGCTGCAAGACTCTACCACCATCACTTGTCTGGGTTAGGAAGGATCTATTCGTTCATGAATAATTCACTGCTAAGGACTACTATCCTGTAGGTAGTGATGATCATCTTCCTGTTCCCAAGCAATTCAACTTTTTTAGAGATTGTTGGGCCCCGAGCAATTCAGCTTCTCTAGAGATTGTTGGGCTAGGAGGACTGGAAAAATCCCCTTTGCTGCTATTGTTAAAAGGTGTGGCTGGAGATGGGAGAGATCAGAGCTCACGCGAAGGGAGGAGATATGCTGCAGATAGAGGCTACAAAGAAACTGGTAGGCCTATTGCTCCCAATCCCAATACTCAGGTAGGTTCTAATAATCAGAATCAACCAGTTTGCCCCTTGTGACCCCTCAAGCGCCGTCGATTTCTATCTACTCAGAGTCTCCAATTGTACCTGTAGCACATCCTACTCCTATGGTGCCTCCTAGACAGACGTTTGCTGGTTATCCATCTGGTGGATGGAATAATCAGTACCAATCCATGGGGCAGTGGCCAGAACAACCTCAATTGTCTTATCAGTTCTTGCCTGCTCCACACCAACCGGTGTAAACTCCAGATGGGAGGGAAGAGGATAGAATGAAGATAGGATTTTGAACATGCTGTTATATTAGAGGAGCTTTGGGATGAGATTTGCCCGGGCTCTGTTTCGGCCCGCTAAAATGGAATCTTAGCCGTTCTAGCAAAATTATAGCAACCACTAAGCCATTAGTGATGTTTCGTGTAGCAATCACCCGTAGTGGTAGATAACGGAAAAATGGGCATTGCGTCGCGTGGAGACTCTCCCGTCATGATAGTGCCAATTTTGCCCGCAATTTTAATATTTGGATACAATAGAGAAAATTGACGTGCATCTCCAACAATTTGTCATCGCACGGCAGGACGAATTGCCATGGTATGCAAATAGGTTGCCATACTTGTTTTCAGGAATTGTCATGCTACATCATAAATAAGTGTCATGCTACATCATAAATAAGTGTCATGCTACATAAAAAATGAGTGTCATGCTACACACGGCCGTTTTCTCAGGAGGATGGATGAGAGGGAACGTTTGCGTCGTTCCATTGGGATGGTCAATGGGAGCGAACCGTGCACCCATGGGGATTACCACATGTCATCATATTGGGATTCACGATCAAGGAGGTTACACGTACCAAAAGTGTTCCCTAAAAAATCGCTAACAGAAATATCAACTTCATAACATTTTTGTTAATTAAATACAAAAATTAAAAAAATAGAAAAACTAGGCAAGGGTACTCATGGTGTTTCTTTCCTACCATTTTCCCATTGATTTTGATAATAAACAAGTACATTTTGTTTGTACAAAATGTCTTCACTTCAAATTTTTTGAAACCACAAGGATTTATTTAGATTGTGGTGTTTCAAAAAGTACCTCGTGTGGTTCGCTAGATCAAGATCGAACGGTCCACACACTTTCTTCTTGCTCCTCCATCTTCTTCCTCCGGTACATCCATGACTTGCTCAATATGGCTACGCCAGTGCTCGCTATCCCTTCCGCCTTTAACTCAAATAAAGCATCCCATCTAAACGCCTTGGATTATAGCGGACACCCACCCTAAGCATCCCCAATCATAACCACTCACTCGTGTGAGCTTTCCATCTCCTCTCTCATGTTCACCAAAGCCCTCTGAAGGTAACCAACCGTTCTGCCTCGATCCAGACTCACCTTGATCACCGTTGACGCAGCGGTGACGGCGGTGATGCTACCTTTGAATACCCATTATTTTTGGTTCCGCAACTTTTTTTAGGAGTTCTATAATCTATTGCCTACAACTATGCATGCACTTTTAGTGGCTGTTTGGAATCACTGCAATCTGCTAACTCCGCTCCGTGGGAGGAGCTCGGTCTGAGCTGCTCCCAGCAATTGTGCTGGCCCTCCCTCCGCTCTGGAGCTACAGTGGCAGAGCGGAGAGGAGCCGAACAGGGCCCTAGTCTAGTGTTTATAATAGAAAAAATTATGCAAATGGGCTGAGTTCGAACCGAACCATTGTCGCCGCTCGCTCAGTCACATCACAGGCTCACAGCGCAGCACCCCAAGCTCACAACCCCCTTCGACTCGAAGAAAAAAAAAACTCACTCCCCTGCCGACCAAACCCTAACCACCGATCCCCACCCTCTCCACCTCGCCGGCGGCCGAACGGCTGCCAGCCATGGCCTCGCCGACGCCGCCAGACGCCGAGTGCCCGACACAGTCCTCGCTCCTGGCCCTTCCGGATGTGAACCTGGAGGACATATTCCTCCGCCTGCCCACACCGGCGGCGCTCGCCCGCGCCTCCCTCGCCTGCGCCGCCTTCCGCCGCATCATCACCGAGCGCTCTTTCCTCCGCCGCTTCCGCAAACTCCACCCGCCTCCCCTCCTCGGCATCATCGACGACGAAGGTGTCTTCGCGCCCACCGAGGCGCCCCACCCTTCCGCCCCGCTCTCCCGGGCTCTTGTCCAAGGGGCTGATTTCACCTACTCCTTCGTCCCAAAGCCACTCGGTGACAATCACACAATCTGGTCTCCCTGCTACGTCCGCGACGGTCGCGTCCTCCTCGAGCACCGCCGGTCTGGAGCTGACACTTTCTTCACAGACCTGGCGGTGTGCGACCCCCTGTCGCGGAGGTACCTGCTGCTCCCACCCATTCCTGAGGATATGACCATCGAGCAAGAGCGCCTCTATGAATTGCGGCATTTCCTCATTCCCATTCGCGAGAATGAAGATGAGACATCGCTCAAGGTGATCTGTCTGGCATACTACAGAAGCAAGTTGGTCACATTCATCTTCTCTTCTGTCACCGGACAATGGTGTATAGCTGCGTCTACCAGCTGGAGTTCTTTGGGCGTAGTTGACCCCTTCAGGAAATTGTTCTCCTGTTTTAACTACTTTCGCGGCTGCTTCTACTGGTCCTTGCATTCGGAGTACAAACTGCTTGTGCTGGACACACACAGGATGGAGTTTTCCACTCTCAGTATTCATCCTGGCAAGTTTATAGGTCAGTCTGAACACATCAGATGCATGCCTACTGTTGTCGAGGATACAAAAGGAGCCCTTGAGGTGTTTAATCTCGTCGGTGATCCTTTTAAATCTCACTCGTTTGATCTCATCGGTAGTCCTTACGATCTTACCCCATTTTACATCTATCATACCTTTCAACAAAAGGGAGAATCTTCCAGTGAATGGCAGCTGTTAAATGTTATGGAGTTGCCTCGCGGATATTGTTATTATACTGTGGGTGCAGCTGAGGGGTTCTTATTCCTTGGAGGGATTGGAAAAACTCAGTCAGAGGGGTTGCCGGATGATTGGAGTGCAGATGTTTTCTCACTGGAGGTCAAGACTTCTAAACTTAAGAAGGTCTGTAGAGCAACAAACGCCACTGTCTTTTGTTTTCAGTCGTACTTTGGCTTCCCGCCATCATTGTCAACACCGAGTCTATGAACTACAAAGCGGTAAGCCTGCTGTCACACTTTTTATTTTGTTGGAGATTTTCTCATGTGAAATGGGAAGTGATAGGCTTAGTATTTATGAATTATGGTGCTTTGCTGTCCTAACTTGTAATATAGAAAGTTAATCACTCTATGCTTCTGGAAGTACTTGTCAAACTATGGAAGGTAGTCATGGTTTGTTTCTGTCCTGATCAACATTTCCATGTATCTGTACATGTAAAGAAAATAACTCACGTACTAGGAAAGTCATTTATCCTTGTACTATTCTGGAATATCCCACCATTCTACAAGTTTCAGCTAAAATATTATCTTTGAAAACAAGAATAAAACTGGACATAATCTGGTAAGAGACATGCAACTGTTTAGTCATGCGTGGTGTTTTGGATACTGGGCTCCAGTGAGCCTGGATTTTTTTAAAGAAAATGTCTTCTAAATATTATATGAATACATATACATGTTCTCTATGGATCTGCAAAGTTTTATTAAGTAATACGATAATTTGTAGGCTACAAAAAAAAGACAAACTCCGGCCCAAATACAACAAGAAAAAGGCCTGTGTTGATCTATGTATTTGTCCTTTTTGTTTAAACCACATATAAAGATATATTTTGATGAAATTTTGTGTGTACACTACATACTACGCACACACAGTGTGTGTGTATATACTTTTTTCAGAATTTTTTGAGGTGCAGAAATAATGTTTTCCATATAAAATTATAAAGGGCACCCACTTTTCGGTGTCTAGTCCCACTTTTATCCGACAATCAGTGCCCATCACCATCAGCTGTGTAAAGTCCACTTAAGTTGATTTAAAACCTGTCTTGCCTGGGTTTTCCCATCCAGATCCCCTGAGGTTAGAGCATCTCCAGCCGTTCGGCCCCCCAGGGGCTTGAAATAGCGCCGCCCTGGGGGTGCGCCGGCTTAAAAATCGGCGTGAGGGCGATTGGGTTCCCAGCCGCCG
Source organism: Triticum urartu (assembly GCF_003073215.2). Lineage (NCBI taxonomy): Eukaryota > Viridiplantae > Streptophyta > Magnoliopsida > Poales > Poaceae > Triticum > Triticum urartu. Next base: position 68,885,526 of record NC_053027.1, read on the forward strand.
CCCCCAGGCGCAAATTGGCCAATTTCAGTCCGTATTCGGCGTGCTTTGGCACAAATTGAACATAAGCTATTTTTATCACATAGTTCATCACAGAAAATCAATAGAAATCAAATAGTTCAATACAAATTATATAGTTCAACAAATAAAAACTCATATTTCATCACACGTCAAGCTAGGCGTTGCCCTTGAGCCTTCATTGGTGCTCCACTAGATCCTGTTGCAGTTGTTGATGCACCAGTGGGTCTCGGATCTCCTGACGCATATTGAGGAAGGCAGTCTAGGTTGCCGGTAGGTGGTGATCAACTTGGGCAAGAGGACCTTGCCTGTAATATGGTTTAGTGTCAAACACTGGCTCTTTCTGCTCGCTCTCAATGATCATGTTGTGCAAGATGACACAGCAAGTCATGATCTCCCATATTTGATCTTTTGACCAGGTCTGAGCGGGGTACCAGATAACAACAAATCGAGATTGGAGCACACCAAATGCCCGCTCAACATCCTTCCTGCAAGCCTCCTGAACCTTCGCAAAGTGGGAGTTCTTGCCTCCTGGCACAGGGTTGTGATAGTCTTCACAAATGTGGACCATCTCGGCTAGATGCCATCTGCTAGGTAGTATCCCTTATTGTAGTGCCGCCCATTGACCTCGAAGTTCACCGGAGGAGAATGACCTTCAACAAGCTTGGCAAAGACAAGGGAGCATTGCAATACGTTGATGTCATTATGAGTTCCTGGCATACCAAAGGAGTGCCAAATCAGAGGCCGTGTGTGGCCACTGCCTCAAGTACCACACTGCAACCGCCTTTGGCGCCTTTGTATATCCCCTACCAAGCAAATGGACAATTTTTCCATTTTCAATGCATGCAGTCGATCCTTCCAAGCATCCCAGGAAATCCTCTTGCTGCATTCTATGCTAGGATCCGAGCAGTGTCTTCAACATTAGGTGATCACAAGTATTGCGGTCCAAACACTGCCACCACTGTCCTGCAGAACTTGTAGAAACACTCAATGGTCGTGGGCTCGGCCATGCGCCCATAGTCTTCCAGTGAATAATCGGGAGCTCCGTATGCAAGCATCCTCATAGCTGTCGTGCACTTCTGGAGTGAGGTGAATCCAAGTGTGCCGGTGCAATCCTTCTTGCACTTGAAGTAGCTGTCGAACTCCCTGGTGGAATTCACAATCCTGAGGAAGAGATTTCGGCTCATCCGATAACGGCATCGAAATACTTTGTCGCCGTGCAGTGGAGCGTTGGCGAAGTAGTCGGAGTAGAGCAAGCAATAGCCTTCCAGTCGATGCCTCTGCTTTGCCTTCGGCCGGCCCGGCGCCGAGCCACCTCGCGGCGGCTTTGCATTGCTCGCGAGCAGGCTGGCCAGGGCGGCGACGACCATGAGATGCTCTTCGTCCTGGGCGTCGGCATCGGCTTCCTCCTCCAGCAGCGCCGCGAGCACCTCCTCGTTGTCCGACTCCATCGCCGAGCAGATAAATCGCCGAACACCTAGCGGGCGTGGTAGGCTTGCAGCCGCCGGTATCCCGTGTTGCGCGGATGGAGCGCCGGAAAGCTCACCCAGGAACGGGGTTGAGGATGCCGCGGTGGAACCCTCTCTCTTTTCCGGCGGGGGGTGGCCTATCTAGCGGTGGTGGGGGTGGTCGGCGCCGGGATTGGCAAGGCGGCGGGAGGGCGTGCGCGCGGAGGGGGGGTGGGAGGTGGGGGCGAGGGGGGGTGAATCTGGACGTGCAAGATGCGTTTTCGCCTACAGTGGTGGCCTAGACATGGGTTTCCCTTCCGCTGGAGCCCCCAAGCGCCCCCTAGTGCGCTGGGTTCGGCCTGGGATCGCTGGGCCCAAAAACGGGCCGAGCCGGCGGATTTTGGCGTCTTGGGGGCGCGACTGGGTTTATTTTTCGGTGCCGGCGCGAAAAAAGTCGCCCTGGGGGGCCTATTGGGGCGCGGCTGGAGATGCTCTAAGCCAATCCATTCTGGTCCTTCCATTTGAGCTCCTCTGGTCAAGTGCTGGACCAAACTGGGTCTAATAATGCTGATCTTGGTGTCCAATTCAGTCTATTGAAGCTAATCTCATCCTTGATTAGAGCCTCTAGTCAATTCACCTTTCCTATAACATTAAGGTGAGAACGGTGGCGGGTGGCGGGAGCGGTTGTGCTGCTTGTGCTGGACACACACATGATGGAGTTTTCTACTCCCAGTATTCATCCTGGCTACTAATGTTATATAAAAGGTGAATTAGACACCCAAGACAACACATTCATGAAGGGGACAATGGCGGCGTCACAGCGTTGCCCCCTTCATGAAGGTGTTGTCTTGGGTGCTCACAGAAGTCCCCGGTGTTGAATGTGATGTTGGACGTTATACTTGGTCTTTGGCTGCTTCCCTGGGTGTGGGCATCCGGGGCGCAATGTATGACATCGCCAGCGCTTTCTCCAGGCCTTTCTCCTCCGTCCTCCTGCACGGTCGGGTCCTGCATCCCGCTTGCCATCTCCTAGGCGCGTAAGGTGGGGGAACATTGATTCGGTCTGTGATGGAGTGGTGGCCGCGCGACGGAAGTTCCTTGTGTTGGTCGTGACACGGTCTGCATGCCTTGTGTTCCTTCTCTTTGCCTTTCGTTGCTTCAGTTTGGGCTAGGTGATTCTTTAGGATATGTTGCTTGTTGGTGTGGTGCCCCCTCCCCCCCTCTCCTCTTTGTAACAGTTCTCTCCTACATATCAATGAAATGATACACAATTCTTTGTGTATTAAAAAAATGTATCATGAAATATAAAATCGGATTCTTGAACTCAGTTTCACTCCATTTTCAATGGAAGACTTGAGTTTCTGGTATTGTATTAACTTGAGAGCTGCCCCAAGTCATCAACTTTCTGAAATAGATGTGTGAAGAAATGTGTTGGATCTCCTCCATCATAATAGGTGTATATGAAATTCCAACTTCATTGTATGTGCTTTATGCACATCTTTAGCCAGCAGAGCATATGCATATAAAATGTAGCATTGATATCAAGTTAGTTTTGTGATAGTCTATTTCTTTAGGTGGATAGTTAATGGTCTAAAATTCTTGATGGTTGCCCAGCCCATTAATTACGCACATCCTCGAATTTTGCTTATATCCTTATTTCGTAATAATATTTTGATGACTATCTCCAAATATTTGACTACATGAAACCTGTAAAGTATCTTTGTAGTTGTCAACGCTTGAACAAATTCTTGCACAAATAATGGAAGGAGACTAGTCTAGATACCTATGTGGTCATAATATTACTTGTTACTGAGCTAAAATCTTAGTTTCTCTATATTTTACTCCGTCTTAGGCATTTATTCTGCCAATGCCGTGATTCCAAGTTATTAGTCGTGGGCTTGATTTATTGGCTTGGTATGTTGTTGAGGAGAGTTGTAATTTTGGCTCCATAAGTTTGAAATCTCATAGTGTGGCTGCTTAAAAATCGGCTATGTCTAGTACATATCTTTGGAAAGATATAGGAGGGGAAATGTCTTGGGCTTATGGTAAAATTTTAGGTCTTAGTATTTTACACAGTTCTTGAAGCATAACATGTGCATCAGTTATTTATTGTTTGAGGGCATTGAGGCTTTAGATTTACCATTCAAATGCTATGTATTTTTTTTTCATTTGCTTCAAAACTGTACTTACATGTCCCTGAGACGATCCTGGAGCATGAATGAGTAGCTCATGTTGCCTTTTACTCTTCAGATGTACCATATTTCTCAATTTTGCACCTACCTTTTGATATTGTTCTGCTCCTAAACAGTTGTAAAACGGCTCTTTGACACTTCCAATGCAGGAATGAACAGCTTATGTCCCTCTAGTCTTATATCTTAACTGTACTTATCAATTTTGCGTAGAGTCCTATTTTGAAACCGCGGAATCAAAGATTTTTTATCACATTGTTGTAACTAAATACATATGCAGGGGTGAGCTCACTTTGTTTTTGGAGGCTTTTATTCGGGCCATGCATCTGGTGCCTTCGAAGAGAATTGAAGGATGGTCAAGATGGTGCTGTGGACATGCTGGCTGGTTGTGCCATACTATTTATCAGAAAATAGTAATCTGTTAAGCGTATTTAAACAGACACTTTCTGTAGCACTAATGTGCAAGAGACATACTGTTGTACCAGGAGAGTGGTCATTACCAATTGTGGTGGCTTTGTCTAGCAATAATTTATCAGACACACTCTTGTGCTGGGAGAATCACCGCTTGTTGTTGTACTTAATCTGCTCAACAAGTTATGCCCTAGGGCGTTTGGCCTGCTGTGTGCTTTCTTTTTCCTTGGGCTGGTTGCCCACTGAGCCCTCTGCTGATTCAACATCCTGAAACTGCTAGTAGTTGTGTGTAGCCCAGTCTGTAATGTTAGGCTTTACTTTTGTCGTGGTCGTCGTACTTTTGTTATGATCTTACCCCGTCTTACATCTATCATACCTTTCAACAAAAGGGTAAGAACCTTCCAGTGAATGGCAGCTACTGTAGCTGTTAAGTGTTACAGGGTTGCATCACAGATACCGCTGACCATGTGTGCAGCTGAGGGATTCTTATTGCTTGCAGGGAATTGAGGAATTCAGTGGTACAAAAATGCAGCATAGGGGTTGCCTGATGATTGGGTTGAAGATGATTTTTTCACTGGAGGTCAAGATTTCCGAGCTTAAGAAGGAATGCATTATCTTTGAAGAACAAGAGTTAAAACTAGACAAACAAAAATCAACAGTGAACCAATATGGTAAGGCATGCAGATGTTTTGTGTGTGTAAATTGCTTCAAAACTGTAATTACATGTGCCTGAGACTCTCCTGAAGCATGAATGAGAGCAGCTCATGTGCCACTTACTCTCAAGCTATACGCAGCGATGAGCTCCACTTTGCTTTTGGAGTCTTATTCTGGCAATGCATCTGATGCCTTCGAGGAGAATTGGAGAGTGGTATAATGTGTCAAGTGTGTGTAGTGATGAACTATTTAGCGCTACGATCTTCTGAAATTTTCTCCTTTGTACACTCACCAATTACATGAACTAATTAGATCTTGCCTTTGAATGTCGCCGTTGCCCTTTTTATGCTATAACCTCACCAACTTCGCTTCACATCCTTGCCTTGAGCTTTCCTCATCATCTTCCTTGATGGTTCCGGTCCCTATCTAAAGCAAGCATGGCATGCTCTAAACAAGGTCACTTTCTATAGCACTAATATGTAAGAGACATTTTGTTGTTTGTACTGGGAGATTGACCAATTGTGGTGACTCTGTCTAGCAATAATATGTTAGGCGTTACTTATGTTCCTTCTGTCCGGCTTTGGAACCTCTTTGTTCCTTGTGGTCGGCATTACTTTTGTATGATCTTACCCTGTTTTACATCTATCATACCTTTCAACAGATGGGTGGACCTTCCATTTGTTTATGGGGTGCAGAGGTTAAGTGTTATGGGGTTACCTCTCGGGTATTGCTTTTTAACCGTGGGTGCAGCAGAGGGATTCTTATTGCTCAGGGATTCAAGTAACTCAGTGGAATAAAAATGCACCAGAGCAGAGGGGTTGCTTGATGATCGGGGTGCAGATGTTTTTTCACTGGAGGTCAAGACTTCTTAAAAAGGAATGCATTGCTGCCTGTTTTCGGTTGTACACTTGTACTTAGCTTCACACCATCATTGTCAAAACCAAGTCTATAAACTACAAAGCGGGTAAGATTGTTGTCATTGTATTTCTTATTCTGTTGGGGGTTCTTTCCTGTGCAGTGGGAAGTGGCAGGCTTATATAGTTTGTTTTGATGAATTATTTTGCTGCTTTGCTGTCTTAATTTGTAATGTAGAAAGTTAATCGCTCTATGCTACTGGACGTGCTTGCCAAACTATAGATGGTAATGAAAGAGCCTATATGAATATATTAATTGTATGTTGGAGGAGACTATGTGTTTATTGGAGCCACTCTCATAGAAAAGGTGAAAAAAACTAGTTCATTGCATCCACTCTTAATCTTGTTGGGCATATGGGGCTTGCTCAATGCTAGACTGATCAGTTTGTTGACACTTGACAGCCCTTTCCCTTGTAGATTTCGTGGAACGGACTTTGTAACTTTGCCCTCATGAGTTTGGACTCTCATCGTGTGGTTTTAAAAAAATTGGCTTTGTATATATAGTGCATATCTTGGAAATATATAGGAGGGGAAATTGTCTTGGGCTCATGGTAGATTTTAGGCCTTAGTGATGATCTACTTATCGCTATGATATTTTTAAATGTTCTCTTTTGTATACTCACTAATTACATGGATTAATTAGATCTCTTCTTTGAGCGGCGCCGTTGCCCTTTTTATACTATGACTTCACTGCCTTCGCTTCACATCCTTACCTTGAGTTTTCCTCATAATCTTCCTTGATCCTTCTTGTCCCTAACTAAAGTGGAGCCTTACCTAAGAAAGGCATATGCTGTAAGCAAGGTCACTTTCTGTAGCACTAATATGTAAGAGACATTTTGTTGTTTGTACTGGGAGATTGACCAATTCGTGGTGACTCTGTCTAGTGATAATATGTTAGAGACATTCTGTTGTTGCAACGGTCGCTTTCACCTCTTGGTCGTACTTGATCTGCTCAACAGGTTATGCCCTAAGGCCTTTGGCCTACTGAATGGGTTTCTTTCCAAAAAAAAAAGATAGCCACCTTTCAAATGGTAATACACTACTCCTATTCATCCACGTTGTGCGCGCAGAGCGAGTGTCATGGAGTGTAATTAAGCAGCGATAGACGAAAACTTCGTCTGGCACATTCAACATCCTGAACCATTCAGCAGTAGTTGTAGCCTGTCTCATTAGTAGCTGTAATGTTGAGCGTTACTTCTGTTTCCTGAGTTGTCTCTGGAACCTCTTGGATGATGGATATGGCATGCTTGCTTGATGTGGTTCAAGCCTATAAGCCGCCTTGTAATTTAGTAGTTGGGCTGCTTGTATATGAATGAAGAAAGCATGAAAGGTAGGAGCCCAGCTTCATGTGTCCAAGCCATAACAGTCATAAGATTGGTCCATAAAGTTTTTTTTCTCCGTTGACTTCATGTATTCAAAATTTCTTCTTCTTCTGATGTGATCAAATTTTACCCAAGTCGGGTATCTAGTCTGTCACAAAAACTCAGTGCTGTATCATCTTTTGCTCCGCCCTAAGTCACTTGAATAGTTGTACTGTCATGTTTAATTGGTCATGAGAAGTATAATCTTTATTAAGAAATCTTTGAAACACATACATATGGTTCATTCAGCAATCATGTCCGGAGACCCACATTCGCCATGCATGTTTGGAATGTGTGTGTGTGGTGGTGGGGGGGGGGGGGGGGGGGGGGGGGGGTCAAAGATCTGCATCATGGTAAAAAGTAAATGTACCATGCCCTCACAAAATATAGACTTCACAGCTTTTGGAAATGCACAATGCATTTTTCAAATGAGCGTCCATTGATCAGTTGAGGTAGATGACGGGAATCCAACTGTAGGAATTCTACAATTTTCCTGAAATAGCTTGAGCTATATGAAGAAATTAAGTCTAATAAAAAATCCATTTTGGGGGATGAAAAATTGAGGTCTGTATGTAGTCAACTATGTTGATATATAAAATCCATTTATTTCCTCACCTATGTAGTAGGGATCAATCTTATCTACAGTACAAAATAGGGTTTCAATCTGCATCATGTTGGTATATAAATCCATTTGTGTCCACCTTGGCTCTAAAAAATTCGGCAAAGTTCTGGTGGAATATTTGAAGAGACTTTGTGTGTACTGTTCAACATGCCATGCCTTTCAATTATATTGTTCATAGTACTAAAATGCAATGTTGAAGCAATATATTTTTTACAAGTCTCATTGTAACATGTCCCCGTTGTCTAGGAACATATGGCTTATTATCAACAAACATTGGCGTAGCATCGCCTCGCGCGTCCCCTCCAATTCTTCAGGTCGGCGGCTCATAATAACCTAGTGATGGATTCGCTCCCGGACTCGGCATGGGTCAATGACATCTGCGGGGCCTGCCCTCTGTCCTGACAATCACGAAATACCTTGACCTATGGAACTTGCTGCAAAACCAACAACTCACCAGGCGCACTGGATATATCTTCCTATAGGCTTTCAGTGAGAGGCTCATACTCGTCGAGGGAAAACTATGCGGCCTTCTTCTTCGGCAGGGTGTTCGCCCGGGTGCTAGAGAATTGTGAAACTCCATAGAACCCTTGGGAATCAAGATGTTCGTTTGGTTGACCCTCAAAATCGCCTCTGAACCACGAAACGACTGGCTTGCCGCTCTGTGCCACATCCGTCCTGTTGCAAACTATGTTGCGAAGACTAGGAGGATGCCAATCACATGTTGCTTGGTTGCTTGTTTGCTCATAAGGTTTGGTACGATGTTTTGTTGTCTTATACTTGCACCGCTTCACTCCTTAGGAGGTTGCACCGCGTTTCCCGCTGCCCAACGATAATTATGTATCATGAGCAAAACAAATTGAATTTTTTGGATTTTTTTGAATTTAAACTCCCAATGTCTCGTTAAATAAGGCATATCTCTCGCTCAAACACAAGCTTGCTCGTGTTCTAGTGGTAAGGATGTTCTTTCAGCAACAGCACATCATGTGTTAGGATAGCCGGCCGCACTTTTTACCTTTTTGATTTTTGAAGAATGCAAGCCACATTGTATGTGGTATAATTTCTAAAAGAATATGTGCATGCGAGGGTCAAACTCGCGACCTGCATGTGTGTGGCAGTGGAGCAAACCTGTTACCGCTGCCCTAGTGCTAGTGCACAGTACATTTAGTGTTCCAAACTTATATATTCTGGTCTTAAAAAATATCAATTCAAATTTGAATTTCAAATTTCGCTTGATTTTTTTCGGTATTTCATGGTTACCATGGTAACCGAGTTAACCCCCCCCCCCCCCCCCCCTCGAGAAAAATGTTTCATTTGGAATCCAAAACCAAGGAGTTGAACTCCCTTGTTACCGTTATGCTTCGGTCTCGTCTTGAGCAAAATAAGCGGTTTTTGGACAACACTTCCTCGCAGCCTGTACATGCCGTCACTTCGCCCAGAGCTGAGTGTGCTCTTTGTAAAGTCGCTTGTGTGGATAGCAAAAAAAAATCACGAGATGGAGTAGCAGCCGGTGTGCGTTGTGTGAAGTTGGGTAGTCGATAGTGGTGATCTGGCATGTACTCTCTCTGTTCTTAAATAGTATAAGTCTTTTTAGAGATTTCAATAAAAGACTATATACGATGCAAAATAAGGATGATAATGGGTAGGGTATGGGTGGGTACGATCCTCTTCTGCCCAAGCCTATACCCATAAAAACTCTCTACACCCACCCACTTCAATATCCATGTGCACAAATTGAGACACATGCCCATACCCGTCGGGTATTCTATATTCAATGAGTATTTAGTGAGTATAGTATATAGCATCTACATTTTGAAAAAGATAGATAAACAAGTCTAAATTTCAAGTGATGATCGACAAGAATTCTAGCACTAAGGTGGCCTCCTCAGGTGGGTGTCTTGTTGGAGGCGGCAAGGGAGTACTAGCAATGGTTGGTGGAAGCCCGACATAGTGGGGGGGGGGGGGATAAAAGAGATCACTGGATTAAGAGTTAGACAAGAGTCCAGTGGCGACGATTTAGTATTTCATTGTTTCGACGAGTCGCATAGGATGTAGGAAGAGTGATGAACTGGTGGCTATGGGTCTATGAGCTATGGCTGATCTAGGAAATAAGGTATTTCGGATTGCGCGTTAGGAGTTGGATGTCGACCCCACATGTCATTCAAGTTATTTTACTTATTTTTTTCAGGGTATCCGTTGGGTTACCCATGGGCACAGTTTCGTACTCATACCCTACCCATATATTTTGTGGGTATGGATACCCATTACCCATGGCTACAAAATCGTGCCAAGTCTCGCCCATACCAAGTGTTTTCGGGTGCCCTACCCACGGGGTACCCATACACATAGGCAAAATTGTCATCCCTAGCGCAAAATAAGTGAATCTATACTTTAAAATACGTCTATATATATTTGTATGTAGTCTGTATTGAAATCTCTAAAAGGACTTACACTTAGAAACGGATCGATTAAAATGCAGTCAACTCTGTTCTCTTCATAATACAAAAGACATGCAAGCAAAATTCTTGCATGTTCTTGAAAAATTTAAACAAACAGTTCATTTCAATAAGTTCTTCATTTTTGTGAGCATGGTTAAAATATTCAAGATAAGATGAGAACAAATGGGACACGGGTTTCTGCACCTAGGTTTAGATACTCTTGGGTGTGAACAGTAAAATCGTTCAAAACAGCAAAAAAAAATCCAAAAAAATCTGACTTTTTTTGTGCAAGATGATTGAATGTGTGATGCCCATGCGGAATTTGGTGGAGTTTGGACATTCGAGGAGCTCATTGTAAGAAAGACAAATTTCAGGCTTATGAGAAAGTTAAAGAAAAAATGCACTGTTCACAGTCGATTTTGTGGTGAGAGCTCCTCGAATGTCATTTTCCCATGAATTTTTGCATGTACCTGTCCACTCAAGCATCTTGCACGCAAAAAATCAGATTTGTTTTTTAAAAAAATTACTATTTATTTTTGATTTTACTGTGCACTGGGTGTGGATGAGCCTGGGCTCCAAATTGAATTATCGGCACAAATGGTGTTTACTTTCCGTAAATTGTTTTTTTGTCCACAAATTCATTTAGCTTACGTTCTTCCAAATAAGCCGTGATACATTGAAATGGTATCCACACCATTCAAACCTTTTCCCATCTCCTTTACTTTCCTGGCCCGCTCCCTTCGCGCAACACCTTCCGCTAACCCTAATCCCCTTCGTCTCCACCTCCCACGGCGGGCGATCGGCCGCCGACCATGGCCCTAACGGCGCCGCACCTCGTGGACGAGATCCTAGAAGAGATCTTCCTCCGCCTGCCCACCCCGGCCGCGCTCGCCCGCGCCCCCACCTCCTGCGTCTCCTTCCGCCGCATCATCACCGAACGCTCCTTCCTCCAGTGGCAGAGACAAGGGGGGGCGAGCAGGGGCCTGGCCCCCCCTATCGATCGAGCAAACATCGAGTAGGCCATAGATAATTAGCGATATGATTCAAGTACAGAAGTAATTGCCCCCCCCCCCTAACTCAACGTGATTTATGAAGAAAGGAAAAATGGCCAATGTAAAAGCCCACTAGCAATCGTTTACAAGCCCATGACAAGGCCATATTTGTTGATCGGCCTTCGTTAAAAGTCTCCTGGGCGCTGGGCATTATTCCCGATGATGATTAGCGCGTGTGTTGATTAGCGTTGCGCTGTTGCTGTCATGCGCCCTCGCCGCCGCCCGCCTTGGCTCTCCCTTCTCATGATCTGATTCGTAAAGTCAAGCTAATTCACTCGCCAATTATTTGTCCTGCAGCCAATGATCTAGCCAAGGTTAATCCAGCACTGTCTACTTCTCTGAATTCTCATCTTGTATCATTAATTTGTTATACATCAGATGTGTGATTTGTGATGCGTCGCGCTCGGGCATAGGAAATCGTTCGAAATCATGCACCTTCCAACCACGACCAGCCGGTCTACCTCGACCTAGCAGTAGAGGGGACGAGTACATGTTGGGTTTGATTCTCTATGTATGTATTCATGTAATATTGACCTTTTTTTCAATACAACAACAAAGTTACATAATAGAACCAGTGATGATTTTCCACTCAAACCTATTATTCGGTTATACAGTGATTTTTCTTATTTGTACATATGACATGTAGCATTTCATGCCATATTTTGGAGTAGTTTGATTATCAACTTTGTCTAGTCTGCTTCAGCCACAAAAGGTTGTGTGTGTCTATGCAAAGTTAAAATGAATGATACTAGTCCCTTCGGGGACATCCGAGAAAGATGAATGATACTCGGATGTAAAACTATTAGGTAGTTTGTGAGGCAAAAAAACTGGCTTTATCGTCGGTCTGGCCCCCCTATGTCTAAATCCTGGCTCTGCCCCTGCCTTCCTCCGCCGTTTCCGCAAACCCCGCTCGCCGCCGCTCCTTGGGTTCGTGGATGACGTACGTGGCTTCCACCCCGCCCAAGCGCCTCACCCCTCCGCCCCGCTTGCCCGCGCCCTCGCCGATGCCGCAGATTTCTCCTACTCCTTCGTCCCCGTCCCCAATAATGGTTGGCGGCTCACCCCCTGGCATCCCCGCGACGTCCGCGACGGCCGCGTCCTCCTCGCGTGCTTCTCCCTAGCTAAAACCAATGCAATCTACCTTTCGGTGTGCGACCCCTTGTCACGGACATACGTGCTGCTGCCACCCATACCTGAGGAAAGCACCGTCCAGCAAGAGAGCCTCGTTGAATTCGGGACAATGCTCGCTCCCACCGGGAGGATGAGGATGAGACCTTGTTCAAGGTGATCTGCGCAAAGCGCTACAAAAGCAAGCTCGTCGCCTTTGTCTTCTCTTGCATCACCGGACAATGGTGTGTGGCTGCTTCTCCCAGCTGGAGCACAGCACTTTGGGCACAGTTGAGCCGGCTTGGAATGGATTGTCCCGTTTCAACTATTTGCATGGCTGCTTCTACTGGAAAAATCTTTGGAGGGACAACCTGCTCGTGCTGGACACACGCATAATGGAGTTTTCCACTGTCAACATCCTCACCGGCTATCATTTGCAGCTTATAAATAAGCCTGGCGAGAACGTATGTAGCCCTACCATTGTTGATGGTACAGCAGGAGCCCTTGAGATGCTCACTCCCGTCCGTGATAACGTTCATGCCTTGTTTTATCTCTGTCATACCACTCAACAAAACAGCGGCGAATCTTCCAACGAGTGGCAGCTGAAAAATGTTATAGCCTTGCCTCGCCGATATCTCTATTCCATTGTGGGCGCAACCGAGGGATTCTTATTCCTTCAAGGTGATGAAGTAGCTCAGGATAACGCATATCGGAAGTCGCCCAAGGATACTGTTGTTTTTCTCTCTCTGGATGCCAAGACTTCAGAACTTAAGAAGGTCTCTAGGTTAGCAAACTTTGATCGTCCCAATCGAATTCACTCCTACTTTGGCTTCCCACCATCGTTGTTGAAACCAAGTCTATGAACTACAAAGCGGTAAGCCTACTGTCATAGTAGTGCTATACTGTTGGTGTCTCTCTCATGAGTCGTAAATGACAAGCTTATCCCTTCTGTTTTTATGAATTATGGTGCTTTGCTGTCCCAATTTGCAATGTGAAAAGTTAACGGTTCATGCTACAGGGAGAACTTGTCAAATCAGGAAAGGTTGCATGGTTTGTTTCTGTATTGATCAGCATTGCCTGCCATGTGCCTGCACAATAAAAGATCGAACAATTTCAGGAAATGCATTTTATCCATCTACTGTTTTGGAGTACCCAACCAATCTATGATAACCTAGATCAGTTCATAGTTTTAGCTAACACCTTTGAAGAACAAGAGTAGAGACTAGACAAACATATGTCCGCGGGAAAGTAATACTGTATATAATAAGGTAAAACAAGCAAGTTTTCAGTCACATTTCTATCCCGCAACTAGTGCCCATCAGTTTTGCAAGTCACTCAGGACTTAAAAAGTTAAAACCCGCTCAGGTTGGCTGGATTTTCCCGTTCCGGTCTTATGAGGTAAACCAGACCTTGCGTTTGAGTTTCTCTGGTGCAACTGTTTGACTTTGATCCTATTCAAGCTAATCTTATTCTTTGATTACAATCTCGTGTGATCTGTCAAATTATATATGTAGCTACGTTGCACAAAAGGTGAAAAAACTAGTTCATCGGAGCCAATCTCAATCTTGTTAGGTATAGGTCTTGCTCAATATTATGCTGACCCGATTTTGAAGTGGGAACTGAAAACTTCATAATTCTGGCCTTGTGAGTTAGGACTCGTGTGGCTTATTGAATGCTAGCTATGCGTGTGGTTTAATGTATGGAAAGAAACACAATAGGCATATTTTCATAGATGAGGTGGTCGTTTTACTTTTACTCACCCATGAACGACCGCCAAGCAACAAATCACAGTCCTACCTAGTAGCGTCACAAGTATTGAGTGATCTGTCTTCTGTACTTTGCAAGGGAGTGGAGCCCCCACCATTCCTAATTGGAGGGCCCATCTGTACAATTAAACTCTTCTCCGAACAAATGAAGTTCTCCTGACGGTTCTTGATTTTTTTTTAAATGCTATGTATAATACAGATCTTTGGAAATTTGTAGGGTTGAAATTTCCTGGGTTTATGGTACATCTTTAGGTCCTGATGTTTTACACATAATTCATGGAACCAATGATATTCCAAAGAAGAATGTTGCATAACCTGTGCATCAGTATTAATGTTTGAGGGCCTTGAAGCTTTTATTTCCATTCAGATATTATGTTTCTGCTAATTTACGTTAACTGGAATTATATCTTCCCGAGACTCTCCTGAAGCTGAATGAGCAGCTCATGTTCCTTTTACTCTTAAGTCGCATTGTACTTTTCAATTTGGCATATAGGACTTAATATGTGTGTATTGCTTCCAAAACTGCTGCAAGATGGCTCTTTTCATCTGAAGTCGGCCATACTTCCGCACACAGGGCCTTATTTTTGGTAGCGTACGTGGAAGCAAAGATTTTTACTTCCACATCAGCGTTCTAAATATATCCGCAGGGATGCACACAGGGCCATGTTGAGTAGAGATGGAGGATCCTCAGCCATGAGATGAGTAGAGATCAAGGTGAGCGCTTGTTTACTCTTTATGTATCTAGAAGCCACCTTCATCCACTAGTATTATTCCCAGAACAGAATACCGAATTATTCTGGGAATAGAATACACTACCAGAAAACGGGCATATGCCGACGGCCAAACCTATGCCTACGGCTGCTGTCGGCCTACTTTGAGATATGCCGACAGCTCAGTCCTGGCCGTCGGCTTACACAGGCCGTCGGGTTACGTGGATCTATGCCGACGGCCGCCGTCGGCACAGAACGGCCGTCGACCTAGCCGCAGACATGCCGACAGCAGCCGTCGGCATAAATCAGCCGTCGGTATCACTGTGGGCCCGGCGACCCCGCCCGTGACTAGCGGCTAACGCCGTCAAACCTATGCCGACGGTCGGGACGGGCGGCCGTCGGCATATCTCCGCATGCCACGTCACCGATCCGCGACGTAGGTATGCCGACGGAAGCCGTCGGCATATCTGCCACGTCACCGATCCGCGGCACGGCGCCCACCAGAACTCTGCCGTATCTATGCCGACGGCTTTGCCGTCGGCATAGCTATTTTTTTTACATACTTTTTTTTGCATATGTTTTAATGCTTTTTTACATACGTTTTTTGCATATGTTTTTATGCTTTTTAAAAAATATGTGTTCATGCTTTTTTATGTATTACATGAATATATATGTAGTTTGTAATTTTTTCCATAGATTATGAACATATATATATATATATAGTTTGTATTTTTTCGAGCACATTAATAATATGCTGTCATGTTCTTTTGAATATAGGTCCTTAAATTTTATTAAAATCAAAAACAGCTATGCGATAGAAGTTGAGTGGCGGTTGCAAACGCCCGGCAGCCGTCTCCGGAGTGTGACCCCCTCACGTCCGCGGTGTGCCCCCCTCACGGACGGTGCCGCCGCCAGCATATGGAGGGCGGAAACAGCCGCATCGGGTCTATACGGAGGGGACGTTGCTCTCAAGTGTTTCTATGGGATGACCTACCACAACCGGGTGGTGTTGTGGCATGTTCGAAGAGGCGGCACGCATCTCCGGGGCATGGCCCCCCTAACGGACGGCGCCGCCGCCGGCACCTGGAGGAGGAAAACGGATGCATCGGGTCTACACGGAGGGGATGTAGCTGTCGGTTTCGCCCGGATGTTGCTCCCAGGTGTCCCTCTGAGCTGACCTGACACAACCGGGTGGAGAGGTCCACTGTTCAAAGCCCGTCCGTGAAAAATCAAAGGGCTAGATCTCATGGCCAACCGCTCCAGGGTTAGGCGGGATGGGGGCCCTGAGGGGGTAGCAATGCCACCGGAGCATCGCACTGGCCCCTCATACATGCGGGGTGGTGTGGTGGCATGTCCAAAGAGGCGGCACGCGTCTCCGGGGTTTGGCCCCCCTCACGGACGGCGCCACCGCCGGCACCAAGAGTCGGGAAACGGACGCGTCGGGTCTACACGGAGGGGATCTTGCTGTGGGTCTGGCCCGGATGTTGCTCCAAAATGTTCCTATGGGCTGACCTAACACAACCGTGTGGAGAGGTCCACTGGTCAAAGCCCGTCCGTGCAAAGTCAAAGGGCTAGATCCCGTGGTCAAACGCTCCAGGGTTAGGCGGGATGCGGGCCCTGGGGGGTAGCAATGCCACCGGAGCGTCGCACCGGGCCCTCATACATGCGGGGTGGTCTGATGGCATGTCCGAAGAGGTGGCACACGCATCTCCGGGGTGTGGCCCCCCTCACGGACGGCGATGACACGGTAGTAGACGTTCTGCGGTAACGATGCGGCGTGAATATTATTAAATACTCGGAGCACGATAAAATCATGAGTTTTTTTGCACGACGTGGGCACATGTGCTATAGGAACGATGGTATTTTTTCATAATTTTTGGTGATGGAGAAGTATCCGAAAAATACCATCTACGCGGATTGCCCTTCGCGCGTCTACGGCTGTGGCCGGCGGCCTCCGGGGGCTAGCATGCCGCCAAATCTTGCGTAGGCGGCCTCTCACAAGTCTGGAAGTGTTGTGGCGGTTGCAAACGGCCGGCACGTGTGTCCGGGGTGTGCCTCCCTCACGGACGGCGCCGCCGCCGGCACCTGGAGGGGCGAAACGGACGCGTCGGGTCTACACGGAGGGGATCTTGCTGTGGGTCTGGCCCGGTTGTTGCTCCAAAGTGTTCCTATGGGCTGACCTAACACAACCGGGCGGGGAGGTCCGCTGGTCAAAGCCCGTCCGTGCAAAGTCAAAGGGTTAGATCCCGTGGTCAAACGCTACAGGGTTAGGCGGGACGGGGGCCCTGGGGGGTAGCAATGCCACCGGAGCATCGCACCGGGCCCTCACACATGCGGGGTGGTGTGGTGGCATGTTCGAAGAGGCGGCACGCGTCTCTAGGGCGTGCCCCCCCCCTCACGGATGGCGATGACATGGTAGTA
Organism: Triticum urartu; assembly: GCF_003073215.2. NCBI lineage: Eukaryota > Viridiplantae > Streptophyta > Magnoliopsida > Poales > Poaceae > Triticum > Triticum urartu. The sequence goes on from NC_053027.1 coordinate 68,902,628, forward strand.
GACGTTCTGCGGTAACGATGCGGCGTGAATATTATTAAATACTTGGAGCGCGATAAAATCATGAGTTTTTTTGCACGACGTGGGCACATGTGCTATAGGAACAATGGTATTTTTTCATAATTTTTGGTGATGGAGAAGTATCCGAAAAATTCCCTCTACGCGGATTGCCCTTCGCGCGTCTACGGCTGTGGCCGGCGGCCTCCAGGGGCTAGCATGCCTCCAAATCTTGCGTAGGCGGCCTCTCACAAGTCTGGAAGTGTTGTGGCGGTTGCAAACGCCCGGCACGCGTGTCCGGGGTGTGCCCCCCCTCACGGAAGGCGCCGCCGCCGACACCTGGAGGGGGGAAACGGACGCGTCGGGTCTACACGAAGGGGATCTTGCTGTGGGTCTGGCCCGGTTGTTGCTCCAAAGTGTTCCTATGGACTGACCTAACACAACCGGGTGGGGAGGTCCGCTGGTCAAAGCCCGTCCGTGCAAAGTCAAAGGGCTAGATCCCGTGGTCAAACGCTACAGGGTTAGGCGGGACGGGGGCCCTGGGGGGTAGCAATGCCACCGGAGTGTCGCATCGGGACCTCATACATGCGGGGTGGTCTGATGGCATGTCCGAAGAGGCGGCACACGCGTCTCCGGGGTGTGGCCCCCCTCACGGACGGCGATGACACGGTAGTAGACGTTCTGCGGTAACGATGCGGCGTGAATATTATTAAATACTCGGAGCGCGATAAAATCATGAGTTTTTTTGCACGACGTGGGCACATGTGCTATAGGAACGATGGTATTTTTTCATAATTTTTGGTGATGGAGAAGTATCCAAAAAATACCCTCTACGTGGATTGCCCTTCGCGCGTCTACGGCTGTGGCCGGCGGCCTCCGGGGGCTAGCATGCAGCCAAATCTTGCGTAGGCGGCCTCTCACAAGTCTGGAAGTGTTGTGGCGGTTGCAAACACCCGGCACATGTGTCCGGGGTGTGCCCCCCCTCACGGACGGCGCCGCCGCCGGCACCTGGAGGGGCGAAACGGACGCGTCAGGTCTACACGGAGGGGATCTTGCTGCGGGTCTGGCCCGGTTGTTGCTCCAAAGTGTTCCTATGGGCTGACCTAACACAACCGGGCGGGGAGGTCCGCTGGTCAAAGCCCGTCCGTGCAAAGTCAAAGGGTTAGATCCCGTGGTCAAACACTACAGGGTTAGGCGGGACGGGGGCCCTGGGGGGTAGCAATGCCACCGGAGCGTCGCACCGGGCCCTCATACATGCGGGGTGGTGTGGTGGCATGTTCGAAGAGGCGGCACGCGTCTCCGGGGCGTGCCCCCCCCCCTCACAGACGGCGATGACACGGTAGTAGACGTTCTGCGGTAACGATGCGGCGTGAATATTATTAAATACTTGGAGCGTGATAAAATCATGAGTTTTTTTTGCACGACGTGGGCACATGTGCTATAGGAACGATGGTAATTTTTTCATAATTTTTGGTGATGGAGAAGTATCCGAAAAATTCCCTCTACGCGGATTGCCCTTCGTGCGTCTACGGCTGTGGCCGGCGGCCTCCGGGGGCTAGCATGCCGCCAAATCTTGCGTAGGTGGCCTCTCACAAGTCTGAAAGTGTTTTGACGGTTGCAAACGCCCGGCACGCGTGTCCGGGGTGTGCCCCCCCTCACGGACGGCGCCGCCGCCGGCACCTGGAGGGGGGAAACGGACGCGTCGGGTCTACACGGAGGGGATCTTGCTGTGGGTCTGGCCCGGTTGTTGCTCCAAAGTGTTCCTATGGGCTGACCTAACACAACCGGGCGGGGAGGTCCGCTGGTCAAATCCCGTCCATGCAAAGTCAAAGGGTTAGATCCCGTGGTCAAACGCTACAGGGTTAGGCGGGACGGGGGCCTGGGGGTAGCAATGCCACCGGAGCGTCGCACCGGGCCCTCATACATGCGGGGTGGTGTGGTGGCATGTCCGAAGAGGCGGCATGCGTCTCCGGGGCATGGCCCCCCCTCACGGACGGCGATGACACGGTAGTAGACGTTCGGCGGTAATGATGCGGCGTGAATATTATTAAATACTCGGAGCGCGATAAAATCATGAGTTTTTTTGCACGACATGGGCACATGTGCTGTAGGAACGATGGTATTTTTTTCATAATTTTTGGTAATGGAGAAGTATCCGAAAAATTCCCTCTATGTGGATTGCCCTTCGCGCGTCTACGGCTATGGCCGGCGGCCTCCGGGGGCTAGCATGCCGCCAAATCTTGCGTAGGCGGCCTCTCACAAGTCTGGAAGTGCTGTGGCGGTTGCAAACGCCCGACACGCGTGTCCGAGGTGTGCCCCCCCCTCACGGACGGTGCCGCCGCCGGCACCTGGAGGGGGAAACGGACGCGTCGGGTCTACACGGAGGGGATCTTGTTGTGGGTCTGGCCCGGTTGTTGCTCCAAAGTGTTCCTATGGGCTGACCTAACACAACCGGGCGGGGAGGTCCGCTGGTCAAAACCCGTCCGTGCAAAGTCAAAGGGCTAGATCCCGTGGTCAAACGCTACAGGGTTAGGCGGGACGAGGGCCCTGGGGGTAGCAATGCCACCGGAACGTCGCACCGGGTCCTCATACATGCGGGGTGGTGTGGTGGCATGTCCGAAGATGCGGCACGCGTCTCCGAGGCGTGGCCCCCCCTCACGGACGGCGATGACACGGTAGTAGACGTTCTGCGGTAACGATGCGGCGTGAATATTATTAAATACTCGGAGCGCGATAAAATCATGAGTATTTTTGCACGACGTGGGCACATGTGCTATAGGAATGATGTTATTTTTTCATAATTTTTGGTGATGGAGAAGTATCCGAAAAATTCCCTCTACGCGGATATCCCTTCGCGCGTCTACGGCTGTGGTCGGCGGCCTCCGGGGGCTAGCATGCCGCCAAATCTTGCGTAGGCGGCCTCTCACAAGTCTGGAAGTGTTGTGGCGGTTGAAAACGCCCGGCACGCGTGTCCGGGGTGTGCCCCCCCTCACGGACGGCGCCGCCGCCGACACCTGGAGGGGGGAAACGGACGCGTCGGGTCTACACGAAGGGGATCTTGCTGTGGGTCTGGCCCGGTTGTTGCTCCAAAGTGTTCCTATGGGCTGACCTAACACAATCGGGTGGGGAGGTCCGCTGGTCAAAGCCCGTCCGTGCAAAGTCAAAGGGCTAGATCCCGTGGTCAAACGCTACAGGGTTAGGCGGGACGGGGGCCCTGGGGGGTAGCAATGCCACCAGAGCGTCGCACCGGGCCCTCATACATGCGGGGTGGTGTGGTGGCATGTCCGAAGAGGCGGCATGCGTCTCCGGGGTGTGGCCCCCCTCACGGATGGCGATGACACGGTAGTAGACGTTCTGCGGTAACGATGCGGCGTGAATATTATTAAATACTCGGAGGGCGATAAAATCATGAGTTTTTTACACGACATGGGGACATGTGCTATAGGACTGATGGTAATTTTTTACACCCCGCGCGAAGCATCTCCCTTCGACGGACTTGGATCCGCCGCCGCCCCCACCCCCCCGTCGACGACCCCCTCCCCCTTCAGTCACCTGACCTACTAATCTCCATATCGAGCACGCGAGGCGGCGGCCATGCACTCCCAGACCCGCGACCAGGCCACGGCCTCGGCGGACGAAGCTGCTCGAGTTCGGCGCCTCCCCTCCCCTCCCCTCTGTGTGGTTCCGGGAGAGGAGAGGGCCGAGCGGCGTTAAAAAACATAAAAAATCCATATGAAATAATAATACATAAAAAAACATAAAAAGGAAAAATATAACTATAAAAAACATCAAAAAAATTATATGAAATAAAAAAACATAAAGAAGAAAAAATATAAACTATTAAAAACATTAAAAAATCTATGCCTATGGCTAAGCCGTCGGCATAGGTGCCATGTGGCATCACTACATATGCCGACGGCTTAGCCGACGGCTTAGCCGTCGGCATAGTTGCCTTATCCATATCCCCGGTCGCCCCCTCCACTCATTCCTCCCCGATCGACCCCAGAGCCCGACTCGCGCCGCCGCCAGAGCCCGACCCGCGCCGCCGCCGCCGCTCCCCGTTGCCCGCGTCGCTCCCCGCCGCCCCCCCCTCCCCCGCCGCCTGCGTCGCTCCCCGCCGCCCCCGCCGCCCGCCCGCCGCCGCTGCACCTACGCCACTCCCCTTCCCTCGCCCCTCGCCCCTCCCCTCACCCCACTACCACCCCCGTCCCCCCGCCACCTCTCGTCGGCGCCATCCACACCCGTCCCCGACCCCGCGCCCTCCCTGTGTCCTGCCCCGACCCCGTGCTAGGGGGGCACCGAAGCTAGGCCAGAGCTCCGCCGACGCCCTGCTGCGCCCCGGCCGGCCCTGTCCACCCTTCCCTGGTGGCTGCCCCCCGGCCTCCCTGCTGCCCACTGCACCGGCGGCCAAGGTGAGCTTTTTTTCAATTTTTTGCAATTTGTTACTGTTTTTTACATAGATGGATATATATGTAATGAATGGATATATGCATGTACAGATTGATGCTAGATAGATGGATGGATGCTAGATGAATAGATAGATGGATGAATATTTAGATACATACGCATGCAAATATGCTGTCATTCTGGAAACTTGGATGGGTGTTTTTCCATTGGTTTTGAATGGAAAACATTGTGGCACCTTGCAAACACAGGGCCATGTCATTATCAGGGCACTGCACTAAATTTTTTATGACAGCAAAAAAAGGCTGCAAAATAACAAATTGCAGCGATTTTATAGAAAAATAGATACAGAGTTGTCATTAGTGTTCAAGTTGTGCCAATTATTGTAAGTGGTGACGTGTAACACGACCGAAGAGCAAAAGGACAGGAGAAAATGACACTAGAGGGAGCACAAAGAGATCAATTATTTAGTTACATACCAGATAGTTTTTACTAAATTTGTGAATATAGATGAATTAGATGTTGGGCAAGTTTGTGATAGATGGATGGATATTGGTCAAGTTAGTGTTTTGGTAATGTTGATTCATATATAAGAAGCAATTCGAGGCACTTGGTTTCTAAAATACTTAATGAAGTTTTTTTTACAATTTGACATGTTGTTTCATGTTCATTCATAATGTTGTGTCAATGCTTAATGTGAGGTGACGACCTAATTTTTTTCACTCGATGTGATTAACAGGATTTGTGGTGTTCCATCTTCGTGGAGTGATCGTTGACGTTGGAGGTGTTGGTCCACGATCGTCCCTCTCCTTTGATCGACTACATCGGAGGGTGAGCAACAATTCCATGACCTCGTCCACTTTTTTCCCATGTCACTAGATTAAATTTTCATAGCAAGTCGTGTAACCTAGGTCTCCCGTCCGAAAGGGTTGCATCGATAAATATGCATTCAATTGCATATTTATCACCGCAGCTCTTTCGGATTGTCCAGCGCTTTCCACGGACAGCCCGAGGATGTGTAGATTGGGTACGTTGTTCATGCTCTACCCCATTCCGAGACAGGATTTCAGTGGTGCCTCCCTGTTGTTCTCCGGATGCACATTCTCTCGGCATTATACCGAGATGTGTATTCGGAGAACAGCGGGGAGGTGCTGCCGAAATTTTGTCTCGGAATGGGGTAGAGCATGGACAACGTACTCAATCTACACATTCTCGGGTGGGATTAGGACCCATCTTTACCTATTAGAGATGTAGGTGGATTAAATGTCATTTCTCGTCAACCTTGTAAAAAATAAAATATTGATGTGAGTAATTTAAATGAATCCTTAATTTTGTTGTGTGGCTTCCAATAAAGCGGAGATGGCAGATAATCAGTGGATGTATAGTGGGTTTTTCCGTCGGAATCAAGTAACAACAGAGTGGGTCGAGAAAACTGATGTGTTTTTGAAAGAGATATTCCGTAGTCCAATGAGGATGGTGCCAGAATGCCCGTGTGCCAAATGTAAGAGACGTATCTGTAGAGATAAGAGTGAGATGACTAAGCACCTTCGCACAAATGGATTTATGCCCAACTTTAATATGCCGATAAACTTTGCCCAGCGGGACCGTGGTAGAGAGGATGTGATACGACAACGCGTCGCTGGTTATGAGGACGATGGGGTTAGAGACATGCTAGATGATGTCTTCGCTGCACAACCGACACCTCCGTCACATTCAGCGAATGAACCGGAGGAGCCGGAGGAAACCGCAAAGGCCTTCCTGGAAATCTTGGCCTCGTCAAATAAACCTCTCTATGAGGGTGCCAAGCTGTCTGTGCTGGATGCCATCTCGCAACTGATGGCAGTCAAGGCTGAGTACGGTTGTAGCCGAGGTTGCTTCGAAGCATTTATGGGAGTATGGGCTAACAGCCTCCCTGAGGGCCATGAACTGCCGAAAACCATGTACGCTACGAAGAAAATCATGAAGGCGCTCTCCATGGACTATGAGAAAATACATGTTTGTCCAAAGAATTGCCTTTTGTTTAGGCATGAGTATGCAGATGACAAGTACTGTAGGAAGTGCGGTTCCTCTCGGTATATTGAGGTGGTCGATAAGCATGGTCAGAAGCAGCAGCTAAAAATCCCTGTGAAGGTTCTTCGGTATCTTGATTTTATAAAAAGACTACAGCGCCTTTTCATCACCGAGGAGTCTGCCAAAATGAAGAAGTGGCACAAGGAAGGGAAAAGGTACAATCCAAAAAAAATTGTACATCCATCAGAAGGTGAAGCATGGAGGTCATTCGATATAGAGTACCCGGAGGAAGCAGCCAAGGCTGGGAATGTCAGAATTGCTATAACGGGTGATGGGTTCAATCCATATGGTATGTCGTCTAATCCATACAGCTGCTGGCCCGTATTTGTTATTCCGCTCAATCTCCCTCCCGGCGCCATAATGCAACGCAAGACCATGTTCCTATCGCTTATAATTCCGGGGCCTGAATATCCGGGGAAGAATTTGAGTGTGTTTATGCAGCCTTTGGTGGATGATTTGCACCATTCTTGGTACTTCCCGAGGGTGACATACGACCGACATCTACAGAAAAATTTCTTGATGAAAGTTTGGCTACAATATTGCATGCATGACTTCCCCGGCTATGCCCTGTTCTGCGGATGGTGTACAAGTGGAAAGATGCCTTGCCCAGTGTGCATGCAGGCCTTGATTTTCATTTGGCTGAAGAAGGGTGGCAAATATGTTGCCTTTGACCTGCATCGACAGTTCCTCCCTCCAGACCATCCTGATAGGGAAGACAAGAAGAACTTCACAAAAGGCAAAGTTGTCCATGAAGTAAACGAGATTCCAATGTTTTCTGGTGCGGATGTGCTTGCTCAGCTGAAAGCTCTTAAGCCTGCCGGTGAAGGGAAAGGCAAAGGCAAAGCCGCAGGCGAAGACGAGGGCAAGGGCAAAGGAAAAGGTAAAGGGAAAAAATGTTTTGAAGGATATGGTGAGACGCACAACTGGACTCACATTACCCCCTTCACGCAGCTTCCCTATTTTAAGGACCTCAAACTTCCATACAACATCGACGTGATGCACATCGAAAAGAATGTCGCAGAGTCCCTTTTTCGCACGATCCTCAACATTCCTGATAAGACGAAGGATAATGTTAATGCTAGAGTCGATCAACAAAATATTTGTGATAGACCACGTCTACACATGCAGCCTCCCATAGGCAGTCGAAAATCTTGGTTCAAGCCAGATGCTGACTTCGTACTTAAAAAGGATCATAAGATGGAGGCATTCAAGTGGCTGAAACACGTAGTAAAGTCACTGATGGTTATGCGTCGAATATAAGTAAGGGGGTCAATCTTTCAACGGGCAGAGTGACCGGGGCTCAAGAGTCATGACTATCATGTATGGATTGAGCGGATTATGCCGGTGATGGTTCGGGGCTATGTTCCCGAGCGTGTCTGGCGTGTGCTTGCGGAGTTAAGCCATTTCTTCCGCACGCTTTGTGCTAAAGAAGTATGTCCTGAGAAGATAAAAGAAATGCATAAGAAGGCGCCGGAGTTGATATGCAAGCTAGAGAAGATCTTCCCGCCAGGCTTCTTTACTCCGATGACACATCTCATTTTGCACCTCGCGAACGAGGTATTGTTGGGGGGCCCTGTGTAGAATCGTTGGCAGTACGGCCCTGAGAGACAGAACAAGCATCTAAGACAGAAATGTGGAAACAAAGCTAAGATTGAAGCTTCCATAGCTGAGGCAGTTATCCTAGAGGAGGTGGCAGACCTCAGGACAGCCTACTATCCGGACCATGTTCCCACGTTGCACAATAAGGTGTCTCGATACAATACAGAAGAGCCCAAGTATAAACCCAAGTTGCCTCTATTCATCGGGCAAGGTGGTAGGGCTGGATGCTCGACACCTTATCTCATGCCACGAGATGAGTGGGAGGATGTCATGTTCTATATCTTGCACAACATCAAGGAAGTTGAGAATGAGTGGATGAGGTAATACCTTTGCACCATTCTTTTAATCAATTCGTTATGTTCACTTTGCCTAGTTCTTATACCGCTTTTCTTATTGTAGTCGATTCGTTGAAGAAGAATGGACGGGAATGCTGCCTCCTACTGAAGCGGAGGCACTTGCTCTTCTCCGAAAGGGTGCTGATGGAAGGAAAAATTTCGTTGCGTGGTTCATGGAGAAAGTAATTTTTCACACTTCCCTATTACCTATTTCAATTAAACTCATGCACCCTATAATTTCAATTAAACTCATGCACCCTATAATTTCAATTAAACTTGTAGGGAAATGATCCGACCGAACAAATGGATGAAGAATTGAGATGGGTTTCCATGGGTTTTGACCCTGTCGTCATGACATGCCAAAAGTATGATGTGAATGGGTATCGCTTCCATACAGAGGAGCACCAGAACAGTCGGCCTGATCCCAAAACCATAAATACCGGAGTCTTCACTGAAGGAGATAATAAAGTAGATTACTACGGAAGGGTAGGAAAAATATACGAGCTTACATTCAAACGTGGCCGCGAACACCTAAGTCTCACTGTGTTCAAATGCCGATGGTTCGACCCCAAAAAGGGTCCGAGACATACGCCTTCTATTGGTTTAGTTGAAGTTAAACCATCAACCGTCTATGCCGGAGCTGATCTCTTTATCGCCGCTACCCAGGCCACACAAGTATATTATCTGCCTTACCCATGCCAGAAAGAGTACCTAAAGGGTTGGGAAGTTGTGTTCAAGGTGTCGCCGCATGGTAAGCTATCGGACCCGAACGATGATGATTACTACAACATAAACCCCATGACATACGAGGGAGTGTTCTATCAAGAGGAACATGATGACGTGGTCCGAAACAACGAGGATGATGACTTGGGTTATGTTGACCTGGACCCAAACGACGATGACACACGGATTGATGGTGAGGCAGTTGTGAATCAAAGAGACATAATTATGCTTGAAAAGTTAAATGAAGACGCTGACGATGAGGAAGAGCCTCCACGTCCGCCAGACAACGAAGAAGATATGCGTGATAGTGATGATGAGACTGGTCCAGAAATAGATTACAATAGTGATGATTCATATGGGTTCTAGAAAATGTAAGTTCTTTTAATGATCATTACGATAGTATGCTTAATGTGCTCTTCTGGTATTAATGGTTTTCCTGTATGCTTGTTTAATTGATATCCTTACTAATTGTTTATTCTCTTCTCAATGCAGGTTTGCTAATCATGGGCAAGTCCAGCGGCGCCAGTTTCCTCAGTAAATTCAAAGGACTTACTCGGAGTGGACGAGCCCACAAGGTTCCCTCCCAACTACGTGAGGATGACACCTCACAGGGAGGTGGAGGGGTCGGGGGAGGAGATCCTAGAGGAGGAGGCGGTGGGGGGGAGAGCCCCTAGAGGAGGAGGGGGTGGGGGGAGAGGCAGCCGGGGCAAAAAACTCCGGGCCGTGTCCGAAATAGGAGGGTCTTCTTTGATGCCCTCCTATACAGAGGCACCTTCTGAGTTTGAGGAGGAGTATGTTCCTGATGGCGAGGAGGAGGAGGCCGAGGAGGAGGGTGAGGAGGAGGAGGAGGGGGAGGAGGAGGAGGGCGAGGAGGAGGAGGCCGAGGAGGAGGGTGAGGAGGAGGGCGAGGAGGGTGGAGGGGAGGTTGATCCCGAGTTGTGGGGTGACTTGCCACCGGGTGCTCCGCAGGGGTGGCTGCGTGGTAATGTCGGACTACCTACACCACCTTCTATCAAGGAGCACAAGTGGCTCATTGAACCTGTGGGGACAGAGTAAGTGCCTCTCAATCATATTTTCAACACATGACAAAATTTTCTTATTGTACACATGGAAATCATTTGATTCTTTTGCAGAAACTGGATCCTTCGCGGAAAGGGCCGTAAACCGAACGGCCTTATCACTATCCTGTTGAAGGAGTTTTGGCCTGGCCTATTCTGCCCGCGGCCAGACAGGGACCCGTAGCTGCGGGTTTTGGCCACGAGCTGGGCCCACTACGAGGCTTGCAGCAACGCGGAGTACGGGACGGCCACTAAGGCCGTGATCACCAAATTTTGGGCAAGTTCTCTTCTGAATCACTTGTCTTCAGTTTCGTTCATAGTTTATCATTGAATCACTCAACTCATGCCTTGTTTGCTTCTAGTTTATGCATGATTGCAGCAACTCTATAGAGTTCTTGACGAGCACAAGGCCAGAGCCGACGTGGTCTTGCTTGCGGCTGCGAAGAAGAAAGCTCGTCAGTTGCAGTACAAGGTGCGTTGGGTTGCCGTCTCGTAGTACTACCACATCTACCTGCACCAAAAGATGACCAAAACTCAAGCACAGAGGCAATGACTTACCTTGAACAGGGAGCAGTTCATGATGGTAACTATTACTAACTTATCATTGTTTCAAGCAGTCAACTATATGTTTCGTGCTCACATGTCATGCTTCCAAAATGTGCATAGGTTGTTCCTCGTTGGTGCTATGGAAGGCATGACAGATAGGCGAGTTTGGTGGATAGGTGGCTCGGCGCCGATGCAGAGTTTGCTGCCAAGAGCATCAAGGCCCGGGCTAACCGTGGAAAAGACGGGACACACGGCCAAGGAAACAGGAACCATTGGGGCTTCAAGGCCATGAAGGTATATCTATATGCATGATGCATTTTTGTTCTTATTTACCGTCATGTTCTTATGTATGGCTAACTTCTGTTTGACATTGCAGGAGGACAAGTTGAAGAGGCCGCTCTCAGACATTGAGTCGTGGAAGCTAGCCCGCGAGCGGAGTCATCCCAAGGAGGGCGAGAGCCAGTACAACAGCAAGACCGAGGAGCACCTGGAGTCTTACACTTAGCACTATCAGAAGTTGCATCCGGATGTTCCTGTTCCTGAGGTCGCCCAGTCTCAGATCGACGACACGGCGGTGGTGGCCATCCACGGGAAGTCACATGGCCGGTATCCGTGTTTCGATGGCTTGATAACTCCTTCGATCTCGTACACGCGGCTTCGGTCTACCAACCCGAGCCAGTTAGAGAGTACGGGGCATTCACAGACTCCCTTAGCCCGCCAGCATGCTGTAAGTACTTCCCCTTTATCTTTTTCTCTCTAGCATTCCCAGTTCATTTTCAGCATTGCTCACTTAGAAACAACCTAAATTATGTAGGCATATAAGGCCTTTGTCGAGCATAGGAATCTCGAGGTGCGAGAGTACTTGCAACGAGTGAAGGCAAATGATGATTACAACCGTCAGATGATGGCGGTTAGTTTTGCCCTCTTAAAACCAAGCAAAATTTTTGCACTTTCATTCCTTCTGACCTTCTTGTTTGCTTGTTTAACTAACATCCAGGCTATGTTGGCATCTTGGAGTAACCGCACGGATCCACCACAAATGGGACCCCCACCACCACCTGCGGGAGAACCCCCACACGTGCCCACGTTCGATGAATGGGTGGCACTAGGCAGTGATGGTCCGGTTAGTACATTTGCCTAACTACTGGCAAACTAGTTCTCGTTCATTCAACACTATCATATCATATTTACCGTTAGAATCTTTTCTGAAACATGTAGGGGACCGGTGGCTCGACTACTGCTCCGTCGACCCCAGTCACTCCGATCTGGCAGAGTGATGGTGGTCGCGGTGGCGGTTTTGGCGGAGGCGGTTTTGGTGGTGGCGGTTTTGGCGGAGGTGGTCTTGGTGGTGGTGGTTTTGGCGGAGGTGGTCTTGGTGGTGGTGGTTTTGGCGGAGGTGGTCTTGCTTGATGTTGATGATGATTCCGTGCATGTGGCCGTCGTGCCATGCCTTTCATGTTGCTACTTTTATGATGTTCCATGTCTTGCACTACTTTTATGTTCATGAACTTCCGCCGGTGATGATCTTTAGATGATGATGATGAACTTGACTATGTTTAGATGATGATGATGAACTTGAGTATATTTAGATGATGAACTGTCATATTTATGCATAATTCCATATTATTCTGCTTTGAAATGCTGTCAAATGAATTGAAAAAGAGAAAACAGGGGGGAAAACTATGCCTACGGCAAAGCCGTCGGCATATATAAGCCCGGGAGTTACCAGGGCTTGCCACGTGGCAGATCTATGCCTACGGCAATGCCGACGGCTTTGCCGTAGGCATAGCCCTGCCGCCAGGAGAAACCAGGGAAAGACACGTGGCTGTGCTAGCACCACGGAACGCCACGTGGAAGAGGTACGCCGACGGCTAGGCCGTCGGCATAGATTTCTACCTATGCCGACGGCCAAGCCGTCGGCGTACCTCTGCCACGTGGCGTCCCATGACTCGTCAGCGCTTTTGACGGTGCCGTACGTTACCGTCAGACGGAAAAACACTGCCGACGGCTAAACTATGCCGACGACTGACCCCGGCCGTCGGCATAGGCCCCTATGCCGAAGGCTATACTACACCGACGGTCTGACAAGACTACGCTGATGATATCTACGCCAACGGGTCTATGCCGATGGCAGCCGTAGGCATAGATCTATGCCGACGGCAAAGGACCTATGCCGACGGCAAAGGACCTATGCCGACGGCCCCTAGCCGTAGGCATAGACCGCGAGTTCGGTAGTGATACCAACGCATTAGATTATTCTGGGAACAGAATACTCGCGTCCAGTTACTGTCAGGTGTCGAAGTGGAAAGACCCCCGCTTCGCTCCGCACGGGGCGACGCGGGCGGCGACGCAACCCTAGCCGCCAAGCCTCCTCCCCCCGTCCCCCCGCCTCGCCGCCGCCAGAGGGGTCGCCGGCGAAGTCCGCGCGGCTGCCAGGGAAGGTGGCGGCGAGGCTGTGCCGCTCCGTCTCCACGCGGAGGGCCTCTGTAGCCGAGGCGGCGGCCTCGGATGGTGCGGCGGCTCCTGCTTTGCGGCGAGCGGCGTCTGCTGGTGCTCCTCCTCCCCACTTGGCCGTGCGGGCGGCGAGTGGTTGAGGCGTTGGGCGATGGTCGAGGCGAGTGGCCTCGTGCCCCTGGCTGCGCGTCAGATCTAGAAGTCTTCTTCCTCCCCCTTCCCTTGCCTGTTCCTCGCTGGATCTGGGTCATGGCGGGCGTCGGTCGCCGGATCCGTTGAAGGTGGGGTTGCCGGAGTTGAGAGCTCGGACCGGGAGAAATCTTTGACCGGCTTTTCCGGCCACGACGGCGGTGACGCCGGCTGGCGTCGTTCCCCTTCTCGGAGGCGCCGTTGAGGTTCGATCCCCTCTCCCTTCCCTCTCATACCCGGGTGAAAACCTTTGCCAGTTCTGGTCTAGGCGGCAGCGGTGCGGCTTGCGTCGTCACCTTCCTGAAGGTGTCGTCTTGGGCGAGTTGGGGGTGTGCATTGGCGTTTGGATGTGGTTCTCTGGCGCGCAGTGACATCTCAGTTGGAGATAACACTGGGATTTTTTGCAAGATTAGCTCTCTGGGGTGTCCGTAGGCCGGCTGTTTGTGTGTTGCCATGGTGGGGGGAGGGGATAGGGTTCCTCTCCCCTGCGTGCAGCAGCACGGCATAGGCGATTCAGACATGGATTCTAATCTAAGCAAAAGTCATGTCTCAGCTTGAGGTGTTTATCAACTCTGCGATTGTTTCTTCGTTGCCCTCGTCCTTCTACAGCTTCTTCTCTTCGTGTGGTGACCATTGAGCTGCGGTTTGGCCCTTCTCCTGGTGATCTTGCACAGTGGGTTGGTCACACTGAGTATCTCCCAAGGCGATACTGAATCTACCGCTCCTTGCTCTAGGGTGAGCTGCTTCAATTTGCGACGGTCCGGCGCCCTTCGATCCAGGGCGAGGGGCAGGGGTCCCCTTCGGAATTGAAGAAGGAAGGTTCGATGATGGTGGTCTCCTTTGAGTTTGATGAGGGCATGTTCATCTTCACTGAGCGCGATTTCCTCTTGAAGCTCGCTTGCTGTCACTGTTTTGGTGCTTAATTCGCGTTGAAGAGCTCCATCAACATTTAGCTAGACTTCCTGTAGAATATCCTTGTGCTCTTTGTTATGGTGTGTGTAAGCTGTTTGGAAGCACCTTGTATCTGTCGTTTTCAGTTTCCTTTGTTTTCTTTCTTGTTGTTTGGGTCGTTATAAGTCCTGGCCAGTTGATGGCTTTGTTAATTCAAAGCCGGGCTCTTCTGGAGCCTTCGTTCCAAAAAAAAAACTGTCAGGTGTCTATTCATGTCCTTAAATTATTCTCCAATTATCTCTCGTGTTAAACACTGCAGTGCAAGGGCATAAATTCCTGCCTCCTCCTCGTCCGGCGACCGAGCTGGACTACATGGACTCTGCCGTGCTGGAGCTGGCTCACACGGAGCTCTCCTTGCTGTCTGGAAGCGACGCGAATGGTGCGGCGACGAAGGTGCAGAAGGTGTACCGGAGCTACCGAACTAGGCGCAACCTCGCCGACTCCGCCGTTGTCGTTGAGGAGCTCTGGTAACCAAATCCTACCAGAAAAACAAACCCTTTTGCTTCTTTTCATCCATTTGGTCTGGTCCCCATTTTTTGGATTCTGCTCCTAGCTGCTGCCCTTTTCTTGGTTGTTGCCCTCTCCTGACTCCTGAGCTGGCTTCCATGAACAGAGGTTTTGGTGTCGGCAGTGTGCCTCATTTGGTTTGAGTTCATGGTTACGGCTGCTGAAAATTAACCTGTTTTCTGGTTGGGATTCGTTCATCAAGGTGGCAAGCGCTGGACTTCGCGCGGCTTAACCACAACACCGTTTCTTTCTACGACGGCCCGGAGCCGGAGACCGCTGCCTCGCGCTGGAGGCGCGTCGGCCTCAATGCATCCAAGGTGACTTGCCGCCCTGCATAAATCGCCACCACAAGAGAAAACTATTATTTTGATTGGAATTTCCCTTCATGTTAACACATGTTCCTGAGCTTGATGCAGGTGGGTCAGGGTTTATCCAGAGATGGTAAGGCTCTCAAGCTGGCTTTCCAGCACTGGATCGAGGCTGTGAGTACATATCCTTTGCTGTTTTTAATCTAATTTTCGTATTATTGCATTTGCTGGATACTTGCTCTCAACTGTAGGTGTGAAAAGAATCAGTTGACTTGGGAGTTTTTGTTAGTTGTGGACACTAATCATAAAAGTTGCACATCTTGTTGTGGTCGAAACTACAGATCTATTGACTTGGATTTCTATTTGCAAAAAAAAAATCTGAAATTCAGCTGTCGTCTTGTAGATTGATCCAAGACACAGACGCGGGCACAACCTGTATTTCTACTATGATGTCTGGTGCCAGACCCAGGCTGGCCAACCGTTCTTCTACTGGTAACAACATGAATGTGATTGTGTATATGATACTTTTCTTGTTCGAATGAGATCATGCAATCATATGTAGATATTTGTCATTTTCTGCAAGATAAGTCCATTGAATGTTGCATATAAATTGGCCTCTTTTATTTTGCATATTCAGGCTTGATATTGGTGAGGGAAAAGATGTAGATCTTCCGGAATGTCCAAGGGCTCTGCTCAAGAAGCAATGCATAAGATATCTTGGTCCAGTAAGATCATTTGCTTAATGGATGATATCCTTATTTTGAATTCATATTGTTCTTACTGAAAATATTCAAAGGAGAGATGTATTAGAACTTCAGATTGCTAACTTCATTCAACGCTCAAGTTTCTTCAGCAAGCCTCTAATACGATTAAGAAGTACTACTAACTTTGTGCTTCTCGTGTTCACTTTCTAGAATATGTGTTGCTCATAGTGAAAACATGGATTATGTTGTGATGGGTGTCAAATTAAGGCCTAGTTGTGAAAGGATCGAAGATGATGGGGGGGGGGGGGGGGGGAAAAAGAGGGGGGGGGGGGGGGGGGGGGGGGTGAATATGCGACTATCAAAATTTTATTTCATTTTGCAAATTTAGGGGAATGCGTACCCTCTATTCAATGCACGAACCGTACCATGACGAGAGGAAAATTTTGCTCCCACTCGACACTAATCAACACATAGTTAAGCTTCTCATACATTGGAGTTGGTAAGTCTTTGGCCCTGGTAAATGCCTGCCCGAGAGAGCCAACTCCCTCAAGTCCATGCTCAATAAAAACGGGTAACGACTTTTACATTTTGCCCCCTCCCACTCCCGTGACGCACCCAGTGTGCGCCACGGGAGGGTTTGCGCTGCCGCCACCCCTAGGTTCTTCACCTCGCTGCCGCCGAAGGGCGCTGCCGAGCGAAGCCCGTGTGGCGCTGGCGGCCGCAGGGCATTCCCCCTCTCCCGTGTGGTGCTTGGGCAATGCTGGGCTGCTCGTCCTTGAGGGGGCGCTGGGTTGGCGAGGTCTCCGGCGACGGAGGCGCGGGGCTCTGGTGGCGGCGTTGCAGGGTGGTGGTGGTGTGGATCTTCTGCGGTGACGTGCCTCGGTGCGGCCATGTCCTGCATGGCAGATCCAGGCCGACGGCGGTGGATGGTGGGTGTAGGAAGGCGGGGATGGTTGGCCGGCTTAGCCGGCGGTGGCATCCTCGCGGCGCGACGCTCTCCTCCTCGACCTGCTGTAGCTTCGCCGATCCAAGATGTGGCCTCATCTCCAACCCTAACCGGGCCCGAGTGGGTAGCTGCCAACGGGTTGGATGTTCCTCGGGATCTGGCTGCTGCCAGGGATGTAGATTCGCCGCCACAAGGGCCATTGTCTCCTCTGCAACGGATGTTGCCACGGGGGCTCACCCTTTTGCCCAAGCAAGGCAGGGTTGGGGGTGGTGGTGTGGTGTTCCCCAATTCAGATTGGGCCTTCCGGGCAGGGCCTGATTTGGATCTCAATGATTGCCGCGACAGTTGGCGGTCGGCGGCCAACATGGTGGGGTCCGCTGCTGTCGACGGATACGGAGTGAGCAGTTGTCCAGGGATGGGAAGGAGTGGACTTCTCTTCCTCTCGCACAGTGGTTGGTGGCTCTAGGCGTGGCACAACGGCGGTCTCGGGGCGACGACCCTAGATGACAGGCTACACGGATTGGCTCGTCGTCGGGAAGCATGGTTGTTGATGTTGGCAGTGTGCCTCTCGGCGTGGGTGGCGTGGTGTGTTGTGGTGGGTGTTCGTGATGAAGTTGTCTCTGCCAGTGACGGCCAAGCCCTGATCTGGATATGGTGCTCCTCGTTCTGTCGTGGTGGGGTCCTTGTCGTGGAGGGGCTTGTGGCTTGCTCACATGGCGCGGGGGGAGACGGGGTCGAGCTAAAGATTTGCGTCTCGGAGCCGGCGGTGGAAATGCATGTGGGTATTGCATTCCTCTTGGGGGGCACCGCCTTGGTCTCCCCACCTTTCCTTATCGTCACTTAGGGTGAAAACCTCGGTTTTCCTTGGTTAACATGGTCGCGACAGTGCTTTGCATCATGATCCTCTTGAGGATTTCGCCGATGAGTGGGCTCCTCGGGCATGACGACAGGTCTCCTGTGCTTCTCCTCGGTGGCTCATTTGGGAGCGTTTAGTAGTACACCCCAGTGTGTTCTGTTATTGCTCTCTACTAGTTTTGTTGTACTTTCTTTTGATCAGCTTATGAGGATTTCCTCAATATCTTGTATAGTGTGGTCGATTGGCTTTACAATATAAAGCGGGGCGAAAGCATGTTTCGAGAATAAAAACGGGTACCCAGTGCCGAAAGCTCCCACACAAGGTGGGGTTTGGGGAAGAGAATTTCTAGACAGCCTTACCCTTGCGTAATAATTCTGCAAGGAGTCTTTTTTTCGATAAAAGGGCCACATGGCCCCCATTTTCATTAAGAAAATAGAAGTCTAGATACAACCACCACACCACTTTTTTCATCAGACCTAATGCATCACCTCATCAACTGATAAGCAACCTACATCCTAGACATATAACCATATCTATAGGATGCCAAATCACCCACTACCGGAGAGAGAACAGACATCTTTTACAATTTGCACATCAGCCAAAACAATAGGCAAAACATACTACAGAACCGCCCAATTTCAGGTAGACACAAAACCCAGTCTTAGAGCAGAAGGATTCCACCCATATGTTCTTCTGTAGACTTCATTTGCTACCCGAGATAGCCTCTTGGAAACCTCCCTAAGCATTTTTTGCACACCTTTTCTCTGTAGAATCATCCATGAATCCAACAAAGAACACAGGGTAAATATTACATTGATAGGATTTGAAAGGAAAACACGTTGAAAACAGGATTTGTTCCTTGTTTTCCAAATTGTCCATATCAAAGCAGCAGCACCAATAGAAACAATAGCCCTATCCTTTCCAGAATAGGATGGTATCCAGTTTTGACAAAGATCAAAGAAAGATAAAGGTAATTTCAGGTTACCTAGTGTACCACATATCACATTCCATAAAAACCTAGCACAAGAGCACGAAAAGAATAGATGATCAATGCTCTCAGAAACGCCACAAAACTCGCAGAAATTTGGTCCTTTCCACCCTCGTCTAGATAAGTTATCCTTGGTTAGGATCCTCCCTTTGATCACTAACCATATAAACGCTTTTACTTTTAGAGGTATTCTCAACCTCCAAAGAGGTTTAAAAGGAAAAGCAACAACTCTAGCTATAAGGTAATGATAAAGCGACTTAACCGAGAAGGATCCAGATTTAGTTAAAAGCCATTTAACTCTGTCAGGCTCCTCCGACAGAGTAACCTGACTACACATATCAAGTAATTCATTCCACATTGTAAGAGTTTCTCCATAAAGACATCTCCTAAATCTAATAAAATCAAAATCCTGGTTAAAGACTTTAGCAACAGTAACATGTTGACAGAAAGTTAAATTATACAAGCGGGGGAAAAGTTGACAAAGTGGCTTTCTCCCCAGCCATGTGTCCTCCCAAAATCTCGTCTTACAACCATCACCCGCCACCCTTTGACAGCAAGAATAGAAGATATCCTTTATACTCAACAACCCATTCCAAAAATGGGAATTACCCCGAGATGCTTCACATTGAACCCGAGTTTTCCTACTCAAATATTTGGCTCTAATCATTTCCTGCCAATCCCCTTCCTCATTCTCTAATCTCCATAACCACTTACATAAGAGGCTGATGTTTTTAATCTCCAAATTAGTAATCCCCAGACCCCCCTGGTCTCTAGATTGGCATACGTCCACCCACTTGACTAAGTGATACTTTCTCACTCCATCCCTTTCTTGCCAAACCATACGAGCACGAACAAAGTCCATTCTCTTGCCTACACCTTTAGGTAGTTTAAGAAAAGAAAGCAAATGGCTAGGAACATTACTCATACAAGTCTCAGCGAGGGTAATCCTATCACCCATTGAAAGCAAACCCCCTTGCCAGGTTGCGGCCTTCTTCTCAATTTTCTCTTCAGCTGGTTTCCAATGCGCATTATGCAACTTTTTAAAATGTAAAGGAAGGCCTAAATAAGTAAAGGGGAAGTCCCCGACCGCACAAATGAAAATCTGAGCATATTCTTCTTGTTTCAATAAAGCGGCACCAAAGCAATGGATTTCACTTTTTAAGAAATTGATTTTCAAACCCGTCAAGTGCTCAAACACGCATAGAATGACTTTAAGGTTTCTAGCCCCTTCTAAGTCATCTTCAAAGCAGAAAATCGTATCATCAGCGTATTGTAAGACAGTAAGACCACCCTCGTACAATCTAGGCAGAACTCCTTTAATAAATCCTTGTTCTTGCGCCCTTTGAACCAGGGTAGCAAGAACATCAGCAGCAAGGTTAAACAATAGGGGGGAGAACGGGTCCCCCTGCCTCAATCCTTTCCTAGTAACAAAATAGGGGCCAATCAAGTCATTTAAAGTAATAGCTACTTTACCATTATGAATAACTGCCTTTGTCCAACGAATAAATTTATCAGGAAACCCCTTCATTTTCAGCGTACTAAGCATAAAGTCCCAATTAATTTTATCACAAGCTTTCTCAAAATCAACCTTAAAAATAACAGCAGCGCATTTAGACTTATATAGTGAGTGAAGCGTCTCATGGAGAACAGCGACATTATCTAAAATATAACGCCCTTTGATAAACGCAGATTGTACCTTAGAAATCGTCTTGTGAGCAGTAACCATAGCTCTATTGTTTAATACTTTGGTAAAGATTTTAAACGGGACATTGAGCATGCATATAGGTCTATACATCTGAATCCTATCCGCCCCTTGACCCTTAGCTAACAATGTAACTACCCCATAGTTTAGCCTAGAAATATCAATCATATCATCATAAAAATCTTGAAAGAGACTCAACAAATCATTGCAAATGAGGTGCCAAAAGGTTTGGAAGAATTCAATAGGCATACCATCGGGACCGGCTGCTCTAATATGCCTCATAGAAAAAACAGCCGTTTTTATCTCATCCAAAGTAAATTTACTAGCCAACTTACTTTTGTCCACATCGGAAAGCATATCAGTTAGAGGAATGTTTAAGGAGACGGGAAGTAATTCAACAGGCCCAAAGAGCTTCTTATAAAAATCAGTCGCATATTTAAGGAGCTGCTCATCCCCTTGGATGATCCCCTCATCCTGGATGAATCTGAAAATTTTACTCCTACGCTTCCTACCTAAAAGTGCTAGTGATCGACTAGAGGGGGGTGAATAGGCGATTTTTATGAAAGTCTTCAAAACATGGAAGTTTTGAAGACAAACGATAGAGATAAACCTATTACCATGCAGCGGAAGGTAGACTACACTAGGCAAACCATAGTCAAGTATTCAATGAAGTGAAAGCGCAATGACTAATAGCAGCTAGGCAGTAAGGATCAGGTAGGAAGATATTGTGAAGCCAATCAGAACAAGTAATCACTCAGTGAAGCCAAATGGTGATGCAATCGTATAATGACTTCACAAGGACCAACAGTAAGTAAAGGGAAGGAAATGATGAAACCAGTGACTCGTTGAAGACAATGATTTGTTGGACCAGTTCCAGTTGCTGTGACAACTGTACATCTGGTTAGGGAGGCTGAGATTCAACTCAGAAGACCTCGTCTTCACCTTATTCCCCTTGAGCTAAGGACACCCAGTCCTCGCCCAATCACTCTGATAAGTCTTCAAGGTAGACTTCCAAACCTTCACAGACTTCGTTCACCGGCGATCCTCAATGACTCTTGGATTCTCAGAACGCGACGCCTAACCGGCTGGAGGATTCACAGTCCTCAAGTGTAATAAGTCTTCAGATCACACAGACAGGAAGACTTAAGTGATGTTTAACACTCTTTGGCTCTGGGTGGTTAGCGCTTTATCCTCGCAAGGAATTCTCTCTCAAAGGCTTCGAGGTGGGTTGCTCTCAAACGACAAAAGCTGTACTCTAACTCTGAGCAGTCAACCGTTTATGGTTGTCGGGGATGGGCTATTTATAGCCACTAGGCAACCCGACCTGATTTGTCCGAAATGACCCTCGGTCACTAAGGAACTGACACGTGTTCCAACGATCAGATTTCAAACACACACGGCAACTTTACTTGGGCTACAAGCAAAGCTGACTTATCCAACTCTGGACAAGATTTGCTCTCATAGTCTTCACTCGAAGACATAGGATTTTGGTTAAGCATCACTTCAGTCATTCTGACTGGTTCTCTTGGACCCCACTTAATAGTACGATGGTTCCTATGACTCAACAAAGAAGAAAAAGAACGACGAAAGAACTAAGTCTTCACGCTCCATAGTCTTCATGCGATGTCTTCTCTTGTCATAGTCTTCAATGTGAATGTCTTCACATACCACATTTGTCTTCAATGTCTTCTTACATTTTTAGGGGTCATCTCTGGTAGGAAAACTGAATCAATGAGGGACTTCTACCTGTGTTATCCTGCAATTCTCACAAACACATTAGTCCCTCAACTAGGTTTGTCGTCAATACTCCAAAACCAACTAGGGGTGGCACTAGATGCACTTACACTACCGCTAGCCTTAATCATGAAGTATTTCGTATTACCATCACCCTCCTTAATATCTTTTTCTTTAGACCTATGGTACCACTTAATCTCCTCTTCCCTAAGGATCTTATTCAAATCATTCTGCAACTTATTTCTCAAAACATAGTCAGCTTCTAAAACCCCAGAGAGCTCACTTTTCTTATCCAAAAAGTCAAGCTTATTGGCAATCTCATCTCTATCTCTCCTATATCTACCCTCTACATTAAGGTTCCACCCTTTAAGGGTTCTCCTTAATTTTCGCATGAAATCCTGCCACCAATCAAGACTATTACCTCTACGAACAGTGGAACTCCAGACTTTATTAACAATATCAGGGAGCTCTTCTCTAGACAGCCAGCATAGCTCAAATTTAAAAGGCTTGCGATTAATAGTAGACTTAATCCCTGTATGTAATAGAAGTGCTGCATGGTCAGAAACCCCTCTCACCAAGGTTCTGACAGTTACTAAAGGAAATTGCTGCTCCCAAAGAGAGCTCACTAAAATTCTGTCCAACTTAGCAAAAAGCGGATCCTCCTGATTATTCGACCAAGTATAGCTCCTCCCCGAAAAATCTAATTCTTTTAAGCCCCAATGCTCAATAATAGAATTAAAATAAAAAGACCATTTTGGAAGTTTTTTAATTTTGTTTCTCTCGTTAATTCTCCTAATTAAGTTAAAATCGCCCCCAAAAACACAGGGCAATTTATTGTACCCCAGAGCTTGCACTAGCTCCATCAGGAACTCCTCCTTATTCCTCACATGAGCAGCTCCATAGACATTGATCAGATTCCACTTGAATCCTGATCTTTTATCCATAATAACCATTCTGGTCATGTATGTACCTGCAATACAGACGTCTACCTCAAATAGATCTTCCCGAACCCCCATAAGCAGCCCTCCAGAAGCACCTTCAGAGGGCTGCCATAGCCAAATATAAGTAAATCTACCACTTACTCCAGCCAACCAAGAGTCATCAAAGTCCTTCTTTTTTGTTTCTTGCACACATATAAACTCTAAACTATGCTCCGAGATAGATTCCCTTAGAAATCTTCTCTTTTCAGGTTCACCCAGCCCTCTTGCATTCCAAAATAGCCCCGCCATAAAAACGGTCAATTTTGTGTAACATTTGTTACATCACATCTAACCTTAGGCTTAACACTGAATCCTCCAGTGCCAGTCTTTATATTTCTTGATTTATACAGCGAAGATAATAACACTAATTCATCTCTAAGCTTCTCATCCTCCTCAGCATCAGAATCTGAGTCGGATAATAAATTTTTAATATCATCTGGATCAAAACTCTCTAGTTTTGATTCTAAATCCACGTTTCTAGCATTTTCTTTTCTCTTATTAGCAAAGAACAATTCACTTCTGCTTTTCTCTAAACTCTTGATCATAGAATTAGTACGATCTATTTCCTCAGGAGTTTTACCTAGACTAACACCAATACATCGCGTGATGTGAGAAATGAAACTAGGCATTGTATTTAAAACAGTAGGTGTATTAGTACCTGGTGCCATTTCCAAATTTTTCTTCTTTGCCATTTCAGTAGCCTTGTCCATAGTATGCCCCTCATCTTTATTCTTATGCCTTTCACTCCTTCTCCTAGCAGCTTCATCAAGCGCCGCCTTGTCTTTTGCTTTCTGAACTCTGGCTTCAGCCTCCCTCATTTTCTGCTTATTGACTGCATCGACACCACACATGTCTTGTAAGGGGTATTGTAAACATACATCAACTTTGTCAGAGAAGGGAGTTTGCTTCTGATTCACTTCTCTCCCGGGAGCGGTCACGGCCTGAGTGGAGCTGATGAGAGAAGGGCTCCTATTTTCCTTATCTTGTGCTAGTAGCAGATTCTCATTTTCCTCCGCAATCATCTCCCTCTCAACATTGTCATTGATTTCTTTAACTTTTTGAGTGCTAACCCCAAGCCTCCTAGCAAAGTCATCTGGGTCTTGAGTGCAATCAAACTCTTCTTCCTTTTGGCTGTCAGGCACTTCTGTGAAATCCTCCAACATAGCAGCGCTATTAGCAAACTCAGCATTAACCTGTTCCACACCAGAGAGAACTCTTTCAGCATCCCGCTTTTTGTCAAGTAATTTTTGCCTCACCTCATTTTCAGCAACCATGTTCTTATCAAGTTCGTATTGACTCGGAATCACAACCTCTGATGAACCTGAAGTGTTTCCTTTATCCGACCTTCCAGACCCAGTACCATGTTTGGGAGATTTGCTACATCCCACCTCCTCATTGTTACTTTGCTCTCTCGGTCTTTTCTCTGTAGCGTTATGAGATGAATCAGGACCACTAGGATAGCTAACCAAGATACCGCCCTCCATAGGACCACCCTCCTCCACTATGTCTTCCAGTTCAAAGTATATGTTGAAGATAAAAACCACTTTCATTCAGGGGAGCGCTAGAGGGTATTTTCCTAGGATCCATAACTCCAATCTTAGCCCTGAGAACTCCACATTGCCTATAGAGCTCCATGTCCAGTTCCAAAACTGAACCAATGAGAGAACCAACTTCACAAAAACCTTGATAGTGCTCCAGTGTCTCGGGAACCCCTGTTATTCTAACCCAGCAAACATACAGTTTGAAAGCTGCAGTTGAAGAGTTGGTCCATCTATCTACTTTGATATTAGCTGTTGTTCCAATCAGACCAAAGAAATTGTACGCCTTCATTTCATCAATTTTATTCACGGAAGGGAATTTGACTAAAAAGCTATCTCTGAGATAAGGCTTAGCCTGCCACTCCCATCCCCACTGGAACATCATGCTGAGAGAGTTAACAAGCTGTAACGCAGTCAGGCTTGCATTTTTCACAGTAATAATAGCTATAGCCTGCTTGTTTTCATCTGGCTCCGGCTTCTTTCCGGTCCTTGCTGAGAACATCTGCAAACCATCAGCAGCACTACCAACCAGACTGGCAACAGGCTTAGGTTGTGACAGGAAAGAGCACTTGCACGAGAGGTGTGAATCCTTGGTGCAGTTGACGCAAAATAACACAGTCTGACAATCCTTAACAGCATGACCAGTATTCTCACATTTATAGCATGTCATCTGTGATCTGCTCCCAATATTTGCAGGCCCAGTGCTAGTACCAGATTGATTTGAATTGAAACCAGTATAACCATACCCCTGTCCTTGTTGATTAGGTGAGTTGCTAGTTCCAGAATACTGATAACTACCCAAAGCATCATTGCCCATCTGGCCAAACTGAACTGCTCCAAACCCAACAGCAGGATGTGTCTGAAAGTTACCTGAAGGAGGAATTGGAGGTTGCTGGTAGAACTGCCCTTGCTGTCCGGAGACAAAACCACCGCTCCCATGTTGCCCAGATCCATGTCCACCACGGCCAACTAAGTACTCCCCATGACCATGTTGACCACCTCCAAATCCATGCTCCACGCCATATGCACCCCCAACCAGAGGATTGGGCTGAGTGGAGAGAGTTGGAGGAGTGGGCGGTCTCTGTTGCGTTGGTCCACGCCAACCAGCACCGCCACCACCTGCATCACCTCGCCCTGCCACCCAGAATCCCCCGCCACCAGCATCTCCACGGCCCTGCACCCAGGATCCGCGGCCGCCGCCCGAGTTGCCCTGCTTCTGCCCACGCCAATCGCCTCGCCCCGCCATCGAAGTATCAGATCGGATGAAACCAGAGGAGGAAATCCTGGATACGCCACCACCGGCCACTCCGCCGCCGCCGCCTGCCTTTCTAGGGTTCGCTCGGCCACGCGGAACCAACCCCCTCTGTATTGGATCGTTCGAGCAGGCGACCTGGCCCACAGCGGACGAAGAATAGCAACTAGGCTTGGTTGAGGATTCCACAAACCCGCCTTCGACGTCTGCACCGGGTCCGCCCGCGGGATGGGGGCCAAGCTCTAAATAATGGTTCGAACCCCAGGACCTTTAGGCCACAAGTGAAGAGACTACCACTTCGCCGGGCCCGCCCTTCAAGTCCAAGCTCCCAATAATGGCATTAAAAACAATCACATTAAAATTATCATTATTTTTTTCGCTCTGCTACCTGATAATGTTGAAGTCTTCACCCACCAACATGGATAGAGACTCTGAACCACAAAGATGAACAAGCTCAGAGGGTAAGTCAAGTTTGAGCTCTGCCTGGGCAGCTCCATAAACGGACACGGAACTTGACACAAAAGCCACCCACCTCCATGTTCCTGACGTCCAAAAACGTAGTCCTATTGACCTGAAGAAGGATACCGCTTGATCTCCCATGTGGAGGGAGACAGTGCCAAGCAAAATCAAGATCACCACACAGATGGTTTAAGAAGGGAGCTAAAAAATTGGCTCTGCCAGTCTCCATTAAGGCGATAAAGTCCAACTTATGCTCCCTAGGAGATTCTACCAAAAGAATTGTGCTTAGCCAAGTCACGAAGGCCTTTGCCATTCTAAAAATCTCTTTCATCTGACAACATCTTTTGTTTGCAACAGAGGAACTACAACCTGTGGCTGAAAAACTTCTTTTGTTTACAAACACATAATTTTAATCAGAATCGACAGCCCATTCGTTGTTGTTTTCTTTAGGATAACCAAAGCGTGATTCACCTCGTTGTCAAAAGCTCATTGATCGAAGACGCAACCTCCCTACAATTATTACTTACTCCCTGTGTAAAGGAATATAAGGCGTTTTGATCACTAAAGTAGTGATCCAAAATGTCTTATATTACTTTACAAACGGAGTACTAAGCTAACCCTTAACCTCGAAGATTTCCATAATATCATTTTCCAAACAACATAAAATGGAAAAATCAATAGCAAAGCCTTGCCGCATGCGAGGTCCTGCCCGTCGGCAAGTCATCCGCATCCGATTGGGCCTGGATACAGGTACGAGCACTGGAGCGGAAGTCACAGGATCAGGGATGCCACCAAAGATAATTGTCGCCATGACGCGATCGGCTTCGGTCCGTCGGAGGCGATGGTGTGACAAGGAGTGTACCGGAGCTGAGCGACATGCACGAGCACGGGGGGCCTCAAGGTCGGTGTCGAAGCATGGCCTAGTGGCAACAGGGCTCCTCTCGACACATGTTGTTCAGTCGAAGAGGAGAAGTGGCGATGTCTACTGCACCAGAGGGTTCGGTGCAAGTAGCAAGCTGCCGCCTGCGGTACTCACACCTACAGTGTCACCACAGTACCGTGGGGGCGTGCTGATGAGCTGGCCGAGGTGGAGGCATTTGTAGAAGAATACCCCTTTGCACGCCAGTTGTGCTCGCCCCATCCTCATCGGCGTGGGTCTGGGAAAGGGTCCGACCGCTTTGGGTTTATTGTACGCAGTCTTTCCCTACGTTTCTGTAAAAGCTTGTTTTCAAGACTTGAACCCGTGACCTCATGGTCACAAGGCAGCAGCTTTATCACTGCGCCAAGGCAACAGCCTTACCCAGGGGTTAAACCTACTTTTCAAAAAAAAATGTGGATCTGCATCAAGTGGAGGGAAAGTCATATCCGATATCCCTCGACCTCAAACCAAAGCTCGCCCCTCGAAATACCAGTCTGATCCGCAAACTGAGATATATTGGCAACACTCAATACTCCCTCCGGAATTATAAGGCACACACACTCTTCTCAAATTTATCTTTGATCAACAATCTGTTCAACCAAATTTGGATTAGTTGATACAAAATTGATATCATTGGATTCATAAAAAAAGCTCCTTTCAATCGTAACAATTTGCATTGAGATAATCCACATATAGTCCGGAAACTGGTTGATCAAAGTTAAGCTTGGAAAACGTACGTACGCCTTCAATTTTTGGACAGAGTTATCAAAGATATTATTTTACTGCCAAAAGTTCCACAAGTCTTGAAACATGTTCAAATTAGTTGCTAATAAGTTGCCACATGAAAGATTAGAAGATTGTTCTGCATGAACTATGTATTTTGTAGCAGCTAAGCCTACCAGATGGTTCTAACACTTGTCTGATGTTTTGCAGCAAGAGCGTGAGTACTATGAATACATCATTACAGAGGGAAAGATCACCCATAAGATGTCTGGAGAACCACTTGATACAAGCCAGGGCCCTAAAGGGACGAAATGGATTTTTGTTATGAGCACAGCAAAGAAACTGTATGCTGGGAAGGTTGTTTGACTATTGCTACTGAGCAATGTTATGTCATGTTTTGGAAGTTTAGCTTCGCTACAAGTGTTTAATTGTATGCTTACTTCTATATCTAGAAAGAGAGAGGTGTATTCCTGCACTCCAGCTTTTTAGCAGGAGGTGCTACCATAGCTGCTGGACGGTTTATTGCAGAAAATGGAGTTATCAAGGTATTGTCAAGAGGCACCCATCGTACCAAGTGGTGCTGCTTACACAAAGATTTTACACTCAGTGAATTGTTACTTAGGGTGTGGTTTTCTGTACTGATTTTGCATCCATGTTCCAAAAGATTTACTAGTCGTTTCATACTCATGATTTTGTTACTGTGCTTTCTCGTGGGATATTATGCTAATTTGATTCTCTGATGATCTGTCCTGATTTCAGTCCATCTGGGCCTATAGTGGACATTACAAACCGAGTGCGGAAAACCTTAGCAACTTCCTGAGCTTTCTAGAAGAGAATGGAGTTGATCTGAAAGAAGTTGAGGTGTAATATTTTTAGATCAGCGAAATCTAAACAGTAAACACACTCGTATGTTAACAAATGTAACACGGTTCACTTCATGAACTTATTTTTGCATATTCAGGTGTGCTCATTCACCAAGGAAGACTACTATGAAGATCCAGTGCCCAATACCAAACAGAACCCTGCTGCTGCTATCATATCATCCAATCCTTCACAATTGATTCTTCCTTCCAACAAGGCATCTGGGGCATCTTCACAGACTGAAGCTGACGAAGGCAATAATATCCGTGCAGAGCAAGCAAGAGCAACCTACCAAAGAACCTTATCAGGTGGCCTGCAAAGCCCCAGAGATGCCGGCGTCTCACAGGAGGCAATTCTTGAGAGGGTGAATTCCAAGAGCAAGTCAAAATCCTACCAGCTCGGCCACAGGCTGTCCCTGAAATGGAGCACTGGGAATGGTCCAAGAATTGGTTGTGTGAAGGACTATCCAATGGAGCTCAGAATACAAGCGCTGGAGATGGTACAACAGTCTACAACTCTCACCAAGGGCATCGACTCCTCCGGCCACATGGAGGGCACTGGAATGCCTCTTGCCCACCTTGCAAATGTCGCCCCTCGTGCCAGTGCAGACCTCCCTGCCCCAGCCAAGTAAGAACTTGAAACTAGGTAGTAGTTGTGTAGTTCTGCTTCTTCATATTTGGTAGGCTGCAAATGTCAGACACTAAGTTTGTGCTTGCTGCTTTTCCTATGTTCCATGGATCCATTGTAGCTCAGATGATCTGGTGAGGATTATATGAGTCCCAGTTTGGTTGAATTGATTTAACAATGCTTAATTGTGCTTGTCACTATTGCAGAAAGCATAATTTTTTTTGTTTCATAAGTCATAATACGGTAGTATATTATGATACAGTACTCCCTCCAATTTATATTAATTGTCGCAGCTTTAGTACAACGATCAAAACACATTCAGGTACAAAACCTACAAGCCATTGTCGAATTTCAAGAAAATTCAAGGATCTTTGACTAAAAAGAGGTGCATTTGAATGTTGTCAGTATTCCTTTTTTTAATGATCACTTGGGGGGAGCGAACCCCCACCTGAATATATTCATTGAAAATCCTAAAAGTCTCGCGGCTTCATATAAGATAGGTTCAAGTAAACCAAAGTACATGTAGAAAACAAAGGAAAAGAGACAGCTGAAAAGGACACACCCAGGCCTACAGCCAAATCCCAGAAACCATCGAAGAAAAGCACACATGAAGAAAATGGCCGCTTGACAACACCAAGCGGTGTCGTTGCCGGACCTCGAGAAGCTCAACCATCGACAACCAGAGGCCAGACACAACCACCGACCGCCATTACAAATATCGTCAGCGCAACCAACACAGAGGGGGGGCTCAGCTTTCATCTTCATCTAACCAAGTAAGATGAGGCTTGGGCGTCGGCCGTTTGGTCACCACCCAACAACACCCTGCAAATGGGGGGAAGGTGTTGTACAGGACCGATGTGGTCTTAGAGGCACACGCCCCCGCTAACCTGGGTTCGGGAGAAAAATCGGAATCTACTCCATGGAAAGGTCGAACCAATACGACGCTGACAAAGCACCACCTCCCTGTCGACAAAGAGACACGCCACCATCGACCCAAAGCCGGCCGCACCACCACCACCACCGTCAAACCGACACTGAGTAGCAACCACACGAAAACATCAAGCCAACTCCTAGTTGATGCCTTCAAGAAGGGATGCGATGCGAAACGTGCCCGCCATCGACCATTACAAGGCGAAGCAGGATCGTGGTTTCCCCTAGAGTCTCAAAGGGGAGTCACCATAACATCGATGCCTCCAAGCAGGTAAGCAGCGCCCGCGAGCGTCGTCGGGAGCACGACATTCGCCCAAGTGGGCAAACCACCTCCGCAGAGCAGCAATATACCGCGGAACGACGCCTCCTGCACCACCATAGAGCAAGGGACCATTGCAGCACACCACTGCACATGATCAGATCTGGGCCACAACAGGGCAGATCCCGATGAATCCAGCCTGCCCACGCTGCACCCCCACCAGACTCGTGCCAACCCGAAGCCAGGAGGCATGCCTGGCGCCAACACGCACCACCACTAGCTGAACATGACGGAGGGAGGGGCAAGCACCACCACGCGAGCCTCACAGATATCACCCCCTGTTGGACATCTCCTAGCCGGCAAGCCTCACGACGCCCACTGGAGCACAGCAGGAGGACGCGGCCGAATTGAGAAAGCCACCGGGAGGAGGCCGCGAGCGCCTCTCAACCTCCGTCCCCGACCACCACTGACAGAGAAGACGCGCCGAAGTCACACCGCACCGCCCACCGCGACACGTGTATCCCTCCCTCCCCCACACACAAATGGAAAGACGCCCCGCCAACGCCAGATCCGTGCGGGCTTTCGCCCGGCGGGGTCTATTGACGGCGGTATGGAGGAGGGGCAGAGCGGGAGGGGAAGTTTGACCGGGGAGGGGCTTAGTATTCTCATTGACATTATAAATAGATATTCAGTATTCTCGATTTTTTTTACATCTGCAAGATTTCCGCAAATGGTGTTTTCTTTCCACAAATTGTTTTAGCTTACATTCTTGAAATAAGCCGCCTTACAATGAAATTATCCAAACCATTCAAACCATTTTCTCATCCTTTGCTCTGCTCGCTCGCTCACTTCGCACAACACCTTCCGCTAACCCTAATCCCCTTCCTCTCCACCTCCCCCGGCGGTCGATCGGCCGCCGGCGCCCGACCATGGCCCCGACGGCGCCGCATCTCTTCGACGAGATCCTGGAGGAGATCTTCCTTCGTCTGCCCACCCCGGCCGGGCTCGCCCGCGCATCGACCGCCGGCCCCCGTTTCCGCCGCATCATCGCCGAGCGCTCCTTCCTCCGCCGCCACTCCTAGGATTAGCCATCGACAAAGGTGGATTCCATCACGCCCATGAACATCATCCCTCCGCCCCGCTCGCCCGTGCCCTCGCCGACGGCGCAGATTTCTCCTACTCCTTCGTGCCCAAGCCCGACAAGGCTTGGCTCACCCCCTGGTACCTCCGCGACGTCCGCCACCGCCGCGTCCTCCTCGAGTGCAGCTGCCGGTTTGATGCCCATCCGGTGTTCACAAACCTCGCGGTGTGCGATCCCTTGTCACGGAGATACGCGCTGCTCCCGCCCATACCTGAGGAAATGACCGTCCAGCAGGAGCGCCTTGCCGAATTTGCGCCTATGCTCGTTCAGGGTCATCTGCACGGCGTGCTACAAAACCAAGTTGGTCGTGTTTGTCTTCTCTTCCATCACCGGACAATGGTGTGTTGCTGCATCTCCCAGCTGGAGCTCTTTGGGCACAGTTGAGCCCTCTTGGAATGGCCTGTCCCGTTTCAACTACGTGCGTGGCTGCTTCTACTGGCCGGCTCTTTGGAGGGACAAGTTGCTCATGCTGGACATGCGCTTAATGGAGTTCTCCATTGTCAACATTCTCACCGGCTACCATGTGCAGCTTACAAACCAGCCTGGACAGAGTGTATACATGTCTACTATTGTTGATGGCGCAGAAGGAGCCCTCGAGATGTTTACTCTGGTCGGTGTTTACAGCCCTACCACATTTTATCTCCATCATACCGCTCGACAAAACAACGGCGAATCTCCCAAAGAGTGGCAGCTGAAAAATGTTATAGCACTGCCTCCTCGATGTCGCTATTTCACTGTGGGTGCAACTGAGAGATTATTATTCCTTCGATGTATTCGAATAGCTCAGTGGGATGATACTGCACGTGGGTTGTTGCCCGAGGATAACGAGTTTGATTTGTTTTCTCTGGATGTCAAGACCTCAGAACTTAAGAAGGTCTGCAGAGCAAAACACTATTATCCTCCCAATCTAGTTCACTCCTACTTTGGCTTCCCACCATCATTGTCGAAACCGAGTCTATGAACTACGAAGAGGTAAGCCTGCTGTCACAGTAGTGCTTATACTGTTGGGGATTCTCTCCTGGCAAGCTTATGCTGTTTGTATTTAAGAATTATGGTGCTTTGCTGTCTTTGTAATGCAGAAAATTAATGGTTCATGCTACTGGAAAGAACTTGTCAAACCAGGAATGGTTGCATGGTTTCTTCTTTATTGATCAGCATTGCCACGTGACTCTGGAAATAAAGATCAAAACAATTTCAGGAATGCGTTTATCCATCTATTATTGTGAAATATCAAACTAATCTATGATAACCTAGATTCGTGGTGTGCATAGTTTTAGCTAACACATCTGAAGAACAATAGTGGAAACTGGACAACATAAATTCACAGTGAAATTATGGTAAGACATGCAGGTTTCACTCACATCTTTATCCCACATTCCCACAACCAATACCCATCAGCTTGGCAAATTCACTCAGGTTGAGTTTAAACCCGCTCAAGTTGGCTTGATTTTCCTGTCCTGGTCCAGTGCGTAAGCCAGATAACTTTGGTCCTTGCGTTTGAGTTTCTCTGGTGCAACTGTTTGACCAAGCTGTCTCTGACGGTGCTGGTCTCAGTGTCTCGGCTGAAATATTCGAGCTCATCTCATGCTTGATTGCAACCTCTAAGAAGTTACATTCTTGAAAGAAAAAAACCTCTTAAGAAATTATCAAATACTTCCCTATTCCTAAATATAAGATGTTTTAGCTTTTCTCTATTTTCTCAGATTCGTATGTATCTAGACGCGTTTTAGCGTGTATATTCACTCATTCTAACCATGTTGTAGAAAAACCTAGTTCATTGGAGGCAGTCTCAATCTTCTTGGGTATATTGGACTTGCTCAATATCATGCTGCCCAGATTATTTGTGTGCCGAAAGTTTGCTACATGTGTGGTTTAATGTATGGAAAAAAACACAATAGGCGTCTTTTCATAGATGAGTTCCTTGATGAGGATCAGGTGGTTTTGCTTGCCCATGAACAATTACATTGGGCAGCACCAAGCAACAATCAGAGCCCTACCTAGTAGCATCACAGGTAGTGAGTGATATGTCTTCTGCACTTTGTGCGGCAGTGGAGCCTCCACTATTCTAATTAGAGGGCTCATCTGTACACAAAACTCTTTTCCTGCCGGTTCTTGTTTTTTCTTTTGCTATGTATAATAAAGATCTTTGGAAATTTATAAGGGTGAAATGTCTTGGGCTCACGATACATGTTTAGGTCTTGGTATTCTATATACATAATTCATGGAACCAATGACATTCCAAAGAAGAACATTGCATAACCTGTGCATCAGAGTTAATGTTTGAGGGCCCGAAGCTTTTATTTCCCATTTAGATATTATGTTTCTGCTAATTAATGTGCTTATTTCTTCAAAACTGGAATTATATCTTCTCGAGACTCTCCTGAAGCATGATGGGCAGCTCATGTGCCTTTTACTCTTAAGTTGTACACCCTCTGTTCCTAAATATAAGATGTTTTGGCAGTTCAATTTAAACTTCCAAAACGTCTTACATTTAAAAACAGAGTAGTACTATACTTTTCAATTTTGCATATAAGACTTAATTTCTGTGTGTATTGCTTGGAAACCTATTATAAGGCGGCTTTGTGACTTTTCCAATCATGAATTAGCAGCTTATCCTCTTATCATGCGAAGTCACCCATACTTCCCGCACACAGGGCCTTCTAAAAAAACACATAAGCAAAGATTTTTTACATGCATGTCGGTTTTCTGACTAAGTATATCTGCAGGGGTGAGCTTCTTGATTTTGGGGTCACTTCTTTGGGCCACGCATCTGGTGCCATAGAGTATAGACGGAGAATGCTTAAGCTGGTATCAGAAATCGATCTTCATGTACTTCGCTAGGGCCGTGTTAGGCGTGTTTAAGCAAGACATGATGCTGTAACCAAGGTGACTTTGTTTTACCACTGATTCGTAAGTTTTGTGCCGGGAGATTCGCGGTGACCTAGAAGACAGCAATGGTGGTGCGTTTTGCTCAGTTGCCACTATGCTTATCGCTGTACGAATCCTGGTGCGGTTGCGGCCAAGTTATGCCCTGTTTTCATGTTTGTGATCTAGACCGAGATGAATTGTTTTTCCTACCGTTGCAATTTTAGAAAATTCTATGATGCCCCTTTCAGATGTAGACATTCAGTGCTAGAATTTGCAATTGCCAATTGGTACTCCCTCCATTCCTAAATATTTTTAAATTTATTTCTAAATCTGATGTATATAGCCATTTTGAAGAAAAAAAATCAGATGTACATAGAGTTATAGACATACTTGAGTGTCTTTGTTCACTCATTTCAGTCCATATATAGTCCAAAATATATTATATTTGTGAATGGCGGGAGTTTTTGCCAACCCCGAATGCTACTGTTTCGGTGCGGTGGTCTAAATATTTTTTGGATGGTTATGAGGGTTATTGTACCCCGGACCCACTGTAGATCGAGGTTTGACACATACTTATCTTATATAGATGGAATATTCTTTCAACAAAAGGCGACTTTGACTTTGTTAATCTTAAGATCTATCTTGGAGGTGCTTATCTGGACATGTGTGCACACCTAAGTTTGTCTGGGTGAATGCATGTGAGCGTTTGTCAAAAAGAAGAAAAAAAATTGTTTGTGAAATTTAACCTCTATATTGTGCGTGAACACTTGCACACTCTTCTACCAATTCAGTGTCCATGTCGCTGGTTTCGCCTGATATTGCCTCCGCGCTCCACCCCAACTCACCCTGCGCCGTCTCAATTTCTTGGACCCAATGTGTACACCTGAACCTCACATAAATTTTTTTTGCCCCACTAAATTGCTTTGTTGCAAAATTCCTAAGGAAAGAAGTTTAGTTTTTTTATTGCATCATTATTCAATCAAAGAAGGATCTACTCCAAAGGAAGGTGCCAACAGGGACTAAGATCGCTTGTTAACATACCAACATATTGCCGCCTTAGGTAACATCCACAGACAAACAAATCAGTGCACCTTGACATTGAAGATATAAATCCGTAAATTAAACAGACATATTTTCAAGTTGTATAAAGTGTTTTGAAACAAAGTAATTGCATGTCTAACATAATTTTTTTAGCAACCGGTAGGAGCTTTGCCTTTTCATTTATCAGTTTATATAAAAAACTGGCCGAAAACTGATGTATAACATAATATCACAACGAGATCATGTTGCTCCGCTTGAGCGACCTTATTTACAATGTGCCAATGTACCTATTAGGTGGAACCACCCTCTTCTGCTCCACTGACGGATTCTATACCATCACGCCTCTCACCCTTCTCCTTCGCCATGACCATACCTATTCGCATCTTGTGGCATCCTTCACTTCATTTGGTTTAGAATCCATCGATCGTGGATGTCGGTTTGTGCCTTTCATTGCTCTATAACTTAACATCTACTCCCTTCGTTCCTAAATATTTGTTTTTCTAGACATTTCAAATGACTACTACATACGGATGTATGTAGACATATTTTAAAGTGTAGATTCACTCATTTTACTCCGTATGTAGTCACTTGTTGAAATGCCTAGAAACACAAGTATTTAGGAACGGAGGGAGTATTTCGTGCAAAGTCATCGTCTCTCACTGACCTCCCGGCTCTCGCTCGACAGGAGAAGCACGAGAAGAGTCTGAATCCTTCCGGTACCATTCCGGTCCTCGAGTCGCGTAGTTGGAGCCATGTTGGTCCTCAAGCCGCCAACTAGGCGAGGAAGAAGAACCTTTATGGGTCCCACCAGGCATGCGCAAATCTCAAAGCACCGACCCGCTTGCGACGGAGCAGATCTCCTCCGGCCCCCTTGACCCGACAGGCCGCACCAGTCTTCCTTCCCGGTCTCCTCCCACGCGCACGGGGCAGATCGACCCTCCTTCAATTCTCAAATCTCAATCCCACATGGTCGAGATCTGAGAGAGAGAGAGAGAGAGAGAGCGTCGCCGCCTCGCCCCGCCCCAGCCAGCCCCGCGCGATGATGGCCGCGCCGGCCGCCTCCCCGGCGGCGCGATCGCGCGGCAATGCCGCCGCCGGCGGCGGCAGCGCCACGTCGACGATGCTCCCGGGCCCCGCCAGCCGCGGCAACGGCGGCTGCATCGACCTCAGCACCTCGGGCCTCCTCGCGCACGGCGCCGGCAGCAGCGTCGTCGTCTCCGACCCGCGCTCCATGCAGCTTGTCTGCGTCCTCCCCATGCCCTCCTCCTCCGCCACCTCGCCCGCCTCCTTCGTCACCGCCGTGCGCTGGGCGCCCGCGGCCAGCGCGTCCTCCCTCGCCGCCGCCGAGGACGCCGCCGGCGCCGAGGACGACCACCGCCCGCTCCGCCTCGCCGCCGGCGACCGCCACGGCCGCGTCGCCGTCTGGGACGCCCGCGCGCGCGCCGTGCTGCGCCTGCTCAGCCTCGACGAGTCCCGCAGCGTCGCGCCCGGCACCAGCGGCGGCGTGCAGGACCTCTGCTGGATCCACCACGCCTCCGGCTGGCTCCTCGCTTCCATCCACGGGCCCTCGCTGCTCTGCATCTGGGAGACCAGCAACAACCCCCGCGTGCTCTGGATGTTCGACGCCTCGCCCGAGTACCTCTCCTGCCTCCGCCGGGACCCCTTCGACGACCGCCACCTCTGCGCGCTCGGTCTCAAGGGCTTCCTTCTCTCCGCTGTCCCACGGCATGACTCTGACATCTCGTTGAAGGAGCATAGGATCGTTTGCGGTGCCGGGGACGTGGCAGAGCTGCAGAGACTGGAGAAGGACATATCAGCGCCGGCGCCAGCCCCGGCGCTCGCTGCTTTCCCGCTCTTCGCGGCGAGGCTGTGCTTCTCCCCACTGTGGAGACACATCCTATATGCCGTGTACCCTCGGGAGCTCGTCGTCTTTGAACTGAACTACAGCACTGTGCTCTCTGTTGCTACATTGCCAAGGGGGTTCGGCAAGTTCACGGATGTTATGGCCGATACTGATCTTGACCTGCTCTATTGCACACATGCTGATGGCAAACTGAGCATCTGGAAGCGCAAGGAGTAAGTTTGCACATCTTGCAAATATTTTTTTACAATAATAATTGAGGAAGAACACCTAACTGAGAACTTGACTGAATGCCCAATCTCTGAAAAGACAACTGTCATAATGGACATTTTTATGGTTGAGTACAGCCATAGAAAAAATTGCAACCAGTAGCTTAGTCATTTTATCTAAAAAAGAGAGAACAATTTAGAATTTACTCCCTCTTATAAAAGTTTACAGAGGGTAGCAATTAAA
Source organism: Triticum urartu (assembly GCF_003073215.2). NCBI lineage: Eukaryota > Viridiplantae > Streptophyta > Magnoliopsida > Poales > Poaceae > Triticum > Triticum urartu. The sequence continues at coordinate 68,940,608 of NC_053027.1, forward strand.
TAAGATATTATGTAACTTTACATCCTTGGGAATGTGCTGACAAACATAGACGGCCTTATAAGTTATAACCATTGGGGTATCATGTAGTTGACATTTAAAAGGAATGAACAGTCAGCGATATGTGTACTAATTGGAAGAATATTTTTCTTGCCACACATTTTGTAGATGTCATTTTGCCATTTGTGTATGCCTCATTGAAAGTGTGTAACCTGCCCTGCTAGTTTGCTGGCATTTATTCTTGACAATTTGCACACCAATATAGATATAGTTTCAGTATTGTACATAAATGGCTAACAGGTATGAGTAGTTTTTTATTGTAACATATTAAGTTCAACCTTGTTTCTTTTTTTATTCTAGGGGTGAACAAGTGCATTTGTTGCATGCAGTGGAAGAGCTCATGCCTTCAATTGGTACCGTTGTTCCTCCCCCGGCCGTTCTTGCTACTACGATCTGGCAGTCAGAGTCTATTTTTCGTAACATCGACAAACAATCTCAGGATTTGGCGCATATGCAATCTTCACAGTCTATGATCTTTGATACAAAGTCGAACCAGAACATGTATCAAGGGACCATGACATATCTAACATCGATATCTGAAGATGGCAAGATCTGGTCATGGCATTTAACTTTTGACAAGTCAGTATCTTCCAAGAAAATTAATCTAGGTGCGAATCAGTGTTGTCAAGACAGCACATAAATAAATAAATCCTATTCCTAGCCCAGCTATTAAATCGACTGATGATTCCATTTCTGTCACTAATGTCGGGAAGGAACCAGGTACATCTAACCATAGTGATGCTGGAACTTCCAACCCGCGCTCCAATGGGCTTGATTTTACAATAAAGGTTGTGTTATAACACCCCCCCCCCCCCCTCTCCTCTCTCTCTCTCTCTCTTGTTGACCATTGTAAGGGATCATAGTTCCAGTCAAATGTGAATCTTTGTGCTGCTTTGCATAACTTGATCCTTCTAGATCTCTGGGATTAGGATGTACCTGTTTAGTGATCTAAATTTTGGTTCATATCACTTAACGCTGGTGCACTATTGCTTGCCTTTGCGGGTTTTCTCATGTTTGCTTTGCTATGCAGATTAATTTGATGGGCCAGCTTCATCTTTTGTCCTCTACTGTGACTACTCTAGCGGTGCCATCCCCTTCTTTACTTGCCACAGTAGCCCGTACGTCCCTGATGCTCATAGTACTGCTAGCTGTTTTCTTTCTGAAATTATCTTCAGGTTTTAAAATTTCACACTTTTATAACATTGAACAACATTTCTATCTAAAGGTGGTGGAAACAATCCTGCTCCAGCAGTACCACTTGTTGCTCTAGGAACTCAAAATGGGACCATTGAAGTTGTTGACGTATTGGCTAATGCAGTTTCTGTCAGCTTTGCTGTTCATAGCAGCACAGTCAGAGGCTTAAGATGGCTTGGAAACTCGCGCCTTGCTTCCTTCTCATATAATCAGGTGCTTTATACATCTAGTATATTGTGAATTTGTGATTGATAATTAAATGCCTGTCTACTTTCCTAATTAGGCTCTCAATCCACAAACAGCAAAGAGCCAAAGATAGTTAATTTTCTCATTGATTTGACTGGTACAGGTTAGTGATAAGAGTGGAGGATACAATAATAAGCTTGTTATCACATGCCTGAGAAGTGGGCTAAATCGCCCATTCCGTGTGCTCCAAAAGCCTGAGCGTGCAGCAATAAGGGCATTGAGGGCATCTTCATCTGGAAGGTTGGTTTCATGTTTTGACCTGTGATAACATCTTTCATCTGTCCATAACTTCTTATTACCCCTTACAGTTTGCTAATTCCGTGCACATAATCTTATCGCCGTTGTGCTTGCTGTGATTTCTCAAGCTCAATATTTGGTTTCTCAAGCATAATATTTTTTACCAGGTACCTTCTGATTATGTTTCGTGATGCTCCTGTTGAAGTGTGGGCCATGACAAAGAACCCGATTATGGTACTTATTTCTCTGCCTGTAACTATGCAAGTTTTAGAGCAATTATTTATTCTTACCCAGTTACAAGCTGACGCCTAAAGCGACTTGCTTCTATTCTTGATTGGATATAGATGGGGAATCTCTATAGATTGTCTTTTTTTGACAACCTCTCTAAAACACATTGCACTTCACGGCACGGCCAAAAAAACAAGAGAAAGAGCTTAAAGTCGGCTTTTCCTCAATTAATCATAGTGTTACCTTTTGTAATTTTGATTTCCATATTTCGAATGTTATGCACATGAATTTAGATGCATATTTTTAAGTCACTCGATCTCGTCTTGTGCATGGCAAATTGGCCTATATACATTTATGCTCAAACTTTGCTAGACATGGTCATGTTTATCAGACTGGAATAGCATCCATAATAGGCTGTCATATAACTGAGCTATTATGCCTCTGGGGAGGTATATTTACCATTATTTATCTTAATCTGTGCACTGAATTTCACAAAAGGATACCATTGGTGTGGGGGCCTCGAGTAGTTTTGATAAACAGATATTAACCTCAGGAATCAAGGTTGCAGCCTCTTTTTTTTCAGTTGTATCAGTTTTTGGCAGCCCTGAAAGGGAACTATCTCTGGAATAGGGAATTGTTGTTTACTTTGCATAGCCATTTAAAACTCAATTACCAAATCAGTTTTGACAAAAGGTGGTTGGAGTGTTGTAAATGATCTGTAACAAGGCACCAGAATAATTATGTTAACATTGTTTGACGTAGTGCCAAACAAATCAATTATCTTTGAAGTGCCAGGGAAAATACTATCTTAAGTAACACAGGCTACAACCAAGGAATGAATTTAAAGCAGCAATACTTTTGTGCTAAATTTGCACTTCCATATCGTAATGAGAATCCAGAGGCTATACTGTTGTTACATTCAGTAAATGTATCTTGAAGACCATTACAGTAATAGTTTATCTCCGTAAATTGCCCCACTTTTGCTGTATCATGTGTGAATCAGTTCTTTCTTGTCGTAGAAGTTCTGGAAGCATGATATTTGTAAATTTTCTGAACTGTTTGTAGCTTAGATCCTTGGCTCTTCCTTTTACGGTGTTAGAATGGACACTGCCAGCGGCACCACGACCAAGTCAGAATGCATCTAAGCAATCGTCTACCTCCAAAGGTGCACTTTTAACTCACTAGCAAAGTCATATTATTGGAAACGTTATAGGTTCCATACTTGAATCATATATACTATCTATTTAAGCTTTCTACTCTTCTCTGGTTGCATTTTTACAATATTATTGCAAGATGATACTATGATAGAATTATTTGGTTGCAGAGGGTACTGCTGCAGAAAGTTCTGATGAATCATCTGAAAGTTTTGCTTTTGCATTAGTCAATGGTGCTCTTGGTGTGTTTGAAGTGCACGGACGGCGAATACGAGATTTTAGGTACTTGAATGGCTGACTTTATATCTTTCAGCAATGAAAAGACACTCACATGCACACTTGATCAGATCATCAGTCTACATTGCAGAAATCTATGTTATTCATTTTATTCTAGTCCTCTACCCAATTGTGCTAGATCATCACAATATTTGATAGGCAAGTAAAACTAATACATTATTCTTGAATTCTTTCTGCGACCTCTACTATTTGATGCTAGTTTTTTTTTCTGGCAATTTTCTGATCCATCATGTTTCCTGCTTTTTCTTTCTGTATTGGAGTCAGAAAACAGTGGTTTTTTTGGTAGTGATTGCTTGATTGCATGCAGTGTTGTGTTTGTATTTCTCCAAATGATAAGTATGCCTTGAGTTACATCAAAATAAGATGGGAGATACTTGGTGCTTGTAGAATTAGGACATCAAGTACAGATTGTTACTAGTGATGCCATTCGAGTAATTTGATTATAATTGAAGCTAATTACTTTTATTAGGTTTGATTCTCAGAGTTGAGATCTTACGAATTCTAACTGGCCTAGAATGAGAGATCAAAGTAAAATTTTGTGCCCCACCCCCTCCACTGCTGGCCCATATCTTTGTTGACGTAGTTTCTTTGTATGTGTTGAGCTACAGTTTATTTGATGTTTAACCACTACTACCCTCGTTTTAAATGTCTAATTGTCTATCCATATTAATTATGTGGTTTTATTGTGTTTTTCAGGCCAAAGTGGCCGTCATCATCATTTGCCTCTTCAGATGGCCTGGTTACTGCTATGGCTTATCGTCTTCCCCATGTTGTATGTACATTGTGGCACCACATGTAGTTTATAAGTTCTATTTTGCAGTATTTTTTTATGTGTAAGGTAGATTATCCTGGGACACATTCTGACCTAAAACTACTATTTTTAATAAAAAATAGGTGATGGGTGATAGATCAGGCAACATTCGATGGTGGGACGTTATAACAGGCCTTTCTTCTTCTTTTAGCACTCACAGGGAAGGGATTAGGAGGATTAAGTTTTCTCCTGTTGTTCACGGTGATCGGAGTAGAGGACGCATTGCTGTGCTCTTCTATGATAATACATTCTCAATATTTGACCTGGTAAGTACAAAGAAGCATTAGCTAACAGCCTATCATGTCATTGTCTTGCTCAAGACTCATTACCCACATCATGCGATACTTGTTATTGGAGTGTGATGTCAAATGTATGGTTTTTAATTAGTTATATGAAACACGTGTATTTTGTGCAAAAAAATTATGCTAAGAATATTTATAAGAAGCTGTTATTTTCATTGGAGTAGAGAAAAGGTTGTTATATTGAATAAGTTATTACTCACGCTCTTCTTTCATCCTCATTGTACACCATGCATGTTTTATTTCCATTTCCAGTATACATCTGATCCTTTTGTATTTCTTACCATGTCTATAAACTGTATCTCATACTATGCCATGATGGAACAAGTTCAAAATAGTAGTGTGCCACTGAATTCAGGAACTATGTTTTAGGATAGTGCAGATCCCTTGGCAAATGCCCTTCTCCATCCACAATCTCCTGGCACACTCGTCTTGGAGCTTGATTGGTTATCAACCCGAACAAGGAAGGATGAACCACTTGTATTATGCATCGCTGGAGCTGATAGTAGCTTTCGTCTGGTTGAAGTTAACACGTATGTCATTTTAAGAATGCACAACCTTTTCTTATTCCACTGTATTGTACGGATATTCTATTTATTTATGAGGTTTAGATTTGTCACTGTATTAAAATTCCGTCAATCTCTTGAATGAACCGATGCGATCAATGTTGTGCCCCATAGTGTTTGATTCTCTTAATGTGCTGTCAAGATGGCTTGTTAATTTTCTGAACTCTTCACATAGCATATATGCGTATGAACTCACAAGGAACTTCTGATATGGTATTCGAACTAATGTAGCTTGTCATCAATAATATTAAAATAATTATGTCAATCATATAATTCTCCCAGTTAGGACATACCAGTTAAACACTGAGAAATTGTCAACATAAAGGTGGATTAGAAGAATAATCTGTAAACAAAAACTGAACCCAACTTAAGAAAATAAAGGGAAACCAGCCATTGAACAGGAAAGGGCAAGAATAATATCTAAATGGCATTTGGTTGGTAATGTGAATTGAATTTGGACTAGCCCGTAAGCACTATTCAGGCGCACTTGCACAATTTGTGATTTCAGAGTAGCCTCCTACCCATTATTCAAGGCACCGTCAGCGTGAATGGGCAGTGAATTTGTTTCTCTTCCATCTAATTTATTTATCCACCGGTCTATTATTTTTCCTTGCCCTTTGCTTTTTAATCAATATATGCTGTTGGTGTCTGGTGGGGGCGAACAGAAAAAGGTAGCTGGGTATGGTAATGCTTGTTCTCTAATTTAGTTTTCTGTAACTCAAAAATATTGTCCAATGCTCTGGGATGCTCTAGCCTCTAGGCCTATTCAGTTCGTCACATGATGCTTTTTATGCGGCATACGTCTGATGCTCTAGTTTCCATTTTAGATACCATATATGTAATTTTGTTTGTAACATCTGTTCTTCATGCACCAGTGATACAAAGATCAATTCTGCTTCTAGGCTGCTGACTACAAAAGAGAGATTTAGGCCAATGCCATTATGCCTACCAATACTATTCCCCACAGCACATGCTTTGGTAAGATGGATGTGGTATCGTAATATTTGAACTCATCTTTTGATATAATCGTGTATGAACTCTATATTTTACTATATATTTCTTGAAGTTAGCTTTCAAAAGACTTACATTTCATTGCTTTTTCTTAAAATGCTGCTGGCAGATATGGTTACGTTCTTTCATTCAAAGAACCAAGCCTTTAAGTAACTAGTGTTTCTAATCAGTCTCCTTGAATGGCCATTTTGGACATGCACTTTCCACCTTCTGAAGATTGAATTGCGACGCAACACAAACACTTATTCTTTTTTGTTGTTGTCTCAGGCTCTGCGTATGATTCTGCAGCTTGGTGTGAAGCCTTCTTGGTTTGAATGCAATAATAGTGATACATTAGGCTCTAACAGCTTTAAGGAAGGACCGGCAACCTTCGGGGATCTTCGTTCATACATGATTGAGACAACACTTCCTCCTATCGGTGATTCTGTAGTGGCTGAATTGCTGCTTAAAGTGTTGGAGCCATACAGAAAGGATGGTAATGTCAACAATATATTTTCTTTAGCAGATGATTTGGCATAACTGATGGAAATATTTCCTTTCCCTTTTGTTGAGAAGGTTGCATCCTTGATGATGGAAGAGCCACCTTATATTCAGCTATAGTAAATAAAGGAACTTGTGCAAGGTTTGCATTTGCTGCTGCTATTTTTGGTGATTTCCAAGAAGCACTTTTCTGGTTACAGCTTCCGCAAGCCCTTCAGCATTCCCTGGATAAATCGACAAGTAGATCAAGTGAGAAGGGCTTCGAATCAAGTGTACGCGCTGATTCTGAACAAACTTCCACATTAAACAGGATAGCTTCAAGCGAGAGGTCTGCAGCCAGAAATGTGGCCAACGATACTGCGGTAATATTTGAATCTGATGGTCGGTAATTTCCTGCGTCCATATATGCTTCCGCATTTAGTAATCTATCCATTCTGCAGAGTTGTGGGCAATTAAGTACAATGGCATTTAAGCAAGAGCAATTGTGGTTCAATGCGAATGAAAGGATACCTTGGCATGACAAGCTTGATAGTGAAGATGCTTTGCAAAAGCGTATTCATGAGTAAGAATCAAATATGTAAACCAGTAGTTTATTATGAAACTAAGCACATCCATCTAATTCCTTGTGCCACATGTTTTTCTGCCAACTCAGGCTTGTCTCTCTTGGAAATTTGGAAGCTGCGGTGTCCTTGCTACTTTCAACTCCTCCTGAAGGAACAAATTTTTACCCTAATGCATTAAGAGCAGTTGTATTGTCATCTGCAGTGTCAAGATCTTTACATGAACTTGCAGTGAAGGTGAACAGCCGTAAAAGATAACCATACTCTTTTCTTCAGTATGGAACATAGCTTGTTTACGACATGACACATAGTGCAACAGCGTACCAACTTGGCTTAAAGGGTAAAGTGAAAGGTCGATGGAAATAACAATTTACATAATTATATAATTCTCTGCAAAGGATGTCTGGATCCACCTTCACAATTTTGAGCATCAGTACATTTCGAGTCATGTATGTTTCTCATAATTATGAGAAGTTAATATAAGAAAATGTGCTATCAAAAGTATTTTGTGGTATTGCCGTGATGAACTTAAATAAAATATACTCCCTCCGTAAAGAAATATAAGAGCGTTTAGATCACTAGTAGTGATCTAAACGTGATCTAAACGCTCTTATATTACTTTAGTGATCTAAACGCTCTTATATTTCTTTACAGAGGGAGAAGATACAAAATAACAACCAAAGATACGTCAAGCCACAAAGGAAAATATCATTTTTTTAGACTGAAGGGAGTAGAGTTTACTTGCTGGCTTGCAGCAATGACGTCCATTTTAAATTAATATTTGTAAAGATATAAAATAGAATAGTGCCACAATGTACTTCGGTTGTACTGTAGGAACCTGGTGTACATCTTATTAGTGTCCATGGATCTTACTTTTAGTTCTTAATAGTTAATAGTCTTTGTGATGTTAGGTTTAAATTTCTGTGTACTCCCACTAATCTACTCCCTCTGTTCCTAAATATAAGTCTTTGTAGGGATTTCACTATGGACTACATATGGAGCAAAATGAGTGAATCTACATTCTAAAATGCATCTATATACATCCGTATGTGGTTCATAGTGAAATCTCTACAAAGACTTATATTTAGGAACGGAGGGAGTAGAAGACATGAGCTTCCATATTTAGTGTCAATTTTTCCTCAGATTTGAGCTAAGAATGTTCTTGGTAAAAACCCTATGGGCTATGCTTGTTTGTTCATGGAGGGGACCCTTAATTAAGTTATGATCTTTTGTAGGTTGTTGCAGCCAATATGGTTAGAACGGACAAATCATTATCTGGAACACATCTTCTGTGTGCTGTGGGGAAATATCAGGAAGCATGCTCTCAGGTAACATCCCAGCTGATATTTTTCAATAATTCGAAGCTGCACCTGGGAGTGAAAGAAATAATTTTGTCCTTTGTGCATGTAAACTTATATGGAGAGAAGGCAAGTGTGGTGCTTACAAAGTTGCTTTTTGGATTAAAAAACTTATATATTTTTTCCATGAAACTTTACACACACACACACAAAATACACGAACATGTACATGCTTAACAAAAAATGGATTTTCTCAAAAATTCTGAACTTTCAATGAAAATTCTGAACTTCCGCAAGGAATAGTCCACCGTGTGGACGTCGCCGGTCAAGGTGAGCTCCACGATTGACGTGGACGTGCCGGCCTCGTGGTCGTCGCAGCCCGACGCGGAGCTGCTCATGTTCCCGTCCGCGATCGCCTCCGCCACGATCGCATTGCAGTTGGCACTGTGCGCGGCCTCGTAGAACGCCTGCTGCTAGTCGACGAAGTTTGGTCCTCGCGACCATGGCCGCCATGATCTCCTTGCTTGCGAACTCGCCGTAGATTTGCCCCTCTGCCAGCTGATGATGTGCGAGGAGGGCGAGGTTGTAGTGTTGGTCCTTTTGCGCCAGCCGCAACCCCCGACACCGGTGGCGCCGGCTGCTCCTGCACCATACGGCGTTGAAGTCCATGGTGAAGCCGGAGTGGGCACGGGTACGTGGCGGCGGTCCGGATGCCCGCAAACCTCCCCCTGGTTTGCGGGAAAACAGACACGTGGATAGGGGTCCGCGTCGGATGGCAAACTACGTCTGGACACCTTGGTCCAGTCATTTGCGGGCATTTTGAGGGTCCTCGTTGAGATGCGCTGACAAAGCTTGGAATATATTGAGGGTACTGCTAAGAAAGGATAAGCCTCTCTAAAAATGATAAGTTGCCATTTCCTATTTCTATAAAATGTCTAGATAAACACCATTGTGGTTGCACAACGGAAAGAATCAACGGAAGATACAAGCATTCTCTGAACTAAACAGCATTCAGATTTTAATTATTTCCTTTACATTGCAGTGTAGATTAATCAACTTTTAGGGGATAGCGTTGGAGATGCCCTTAGGCACTTAATTCGAGGGACATTCTATTACCGTGATGTTTGAATTTTCTAAGTTAAATTTGTGCATAATGGAATTCACCTGAATGGTTCAGCTTCAAGATGCTGGTTGCTGGATTGATGCTGCTACTTTGGCTGCAACTCATTTGCGTGGATCTGACTACGCAAGGTAACTTTATTAATTATTTTTTCACTCCTCAATGTACTTCAATTGTATGCCTTGTCTTGTCTCAACACACAATCACATGATGATGGACCAGTATGGCCCTGCATAGCCTGTCCGCCCATGGCAGGGACTAGAAAGGCAGAAGATGGCAGTTATTTAGTTTGGTTTAGTCATCTCATGTCAGTCTTTGAATAGCAGATAAATGGGCGCAAATGCCTTTTTGGGTATAGCTAAAATGTTAGTTTTTCTGTTTCACTTTATTAATCCGCTAAGGTATTCCCTTCTGTCCTTTGCCTGACTCACGCAGGGTACTGCAGAGGTGGGCTGGTTTTGTTCTTCGTGGTGAACAAAATATGTGGAGGTAACTGATCCCGCACACACAGTAACACTAGTTAATTGCTTATTTATCCGTCCCGGTATCAATATGTTGTTTGTTTCTATACTAGAGCTCTAATACTATATGTTGCTGCTGGAGCACTCCCGGAGGCTTTAGAGACGCTCCGCAGCAACCAGCGACCAGACACTGCCGCTCTGTTCTTGCTTGCCTGCCATGAGATCTATTCACAAATTACCACAGAGTCTAAGCCTGATGATGAGGTGCCTGAATCAGCAACGGAGCGGAGTCAAAAGCTCCTGTTCCCATCCAAGAATGTGAGTGACGAGAACCTGATCGCGGTCAGCGAGGTCTTCGGGCAGTACCAGCAGAAACTGATTCATCTTTGCATGGATATGGAACCAATTGTGAACTGAGGCTTGACACAAGTTTTGCGGATGAACTGAGGCTTGACACCCGGTCTGCAACTGTAATTGTCGAAATTTTGTGTGAAGCTTTTTCATCACGATCTGCTCAGTGCTGGATGCTGAGCAGAGTTGTGTGGTACGCTACCCAGGCATTGAAGAAACAGTTTTTGCGATATAGGGGAAAGGAATATACATGCGATGTTGTATTGTAGGTGACAACTGTTGGCATTGTTTTTTTCTTGTACCAGTAATGTAAATTTTATGTGATGAGTTGAGCAAGCGACTGCGCAGTGGATTTAACCAGAATGTATCATTTTTTTAGCAGAGATTACTACACTTGTTTTGCAGAACATATATCTGTTCAATCTGGGAAAATGTTTCACGTGCCTACCCATCACTATCAACCGGTGGATTCGCAACATATGTGTAAATCAATTTTGTGTATTTTGTTTTAGGGAACTTCATTTTGTTATGGTACTTAGCGCATCTACAGCCCGACCCCCTAAGCCCCTGTATGTTCGGCCCGATGGCTCAGTCAGTGTCTGGTCGTGAAAATGCAACCCAATCAACGCCCTTAAATTGGCCATACAATTTCCGGCTGTTCGGTACCCCTTAAACCCGGCCCATATTTGGGACGGATATGAAGAGGCTTGGAAGCGTTTGGGATTTGATAGAGCAGACCCACATCCAAATCCCTTTATTTTTTTTCCACACTAGTCTGACATGCCCTCTTCCTATGTCGGCCATCCCCTGCTCCGTTGCCACCCTAACTTTGCTGCTATCTTGACCCCACAACTGCACCACCATTGGCACAAAATCCCTCCTCGCTGCCCATGACATGATTGTTGTCTTGGACGTTGTCGCAATATGTCTTCCCCCGGTCATACACTTTTCCTTCCCTACGTTCGACAAAATGTCTGAGCTAATTGTTTTAATTCTTTTGTAGGTAAACCGGTGGATTCTTGGGATGGGGAGTTTCAAAACAATCAGCTTGGTGAATTCATTCAAAAAGAGTTCGTCATTTCGTCAGATGATTAGCTCATGATGATGATGAGCATTCATGAGGAAATGGAACATTTTTTGAACTTCAAGGATTCGATCAAAAGACGGAGAATTGTACACCATGATAGGATCATTGGTGCACAACTGCTCTACGACGACTACTTCCAACCCGAACGGGTTTTTTCGATGTCGCTTTCGGATGCACAAACCCTTATTCTTGCGTGTGGTGGAGGGCGTGGAGACATATGATCCCTAGTCCAGTCTCCGAAAGGATTGTTGCGTACTCTCCTTTGTAGAAATGCACGAACCTCTCTGATAATGATTGCATTAGGTACCACCGCAGATGATGTTGGTGAGATGGTCCGGATCGGGGGAAGCACATGTCTCGAGGTCACCGTCAAGTTCGCCCGTGCTGTGGTAAAGGTGTTTGGAGCGGATTACTCAAGAGAACCAATTGTCGAAGACACCGAAAGATTGATGGCAATTGGAGCGTCAAGAGGTGTTCCAATGGTTCAGTTGATTGCACGCACTGGCAATGGAAGAACTGCCCCCAAACATTTGCGCGGGATGCACCAAGGTCACGCCAAAGAGGCCACCATCATATTTGAAGAAGTCACATCAAAGGACTTGTGAATTTGGCATGCTTTCTTTGGCATGCTTGGTTCTCACATTGATATCAATGTGCTCTAGCAATTTTCACTGTTTAAGAGACTTTCTGATGTGGATGCTCCGGCGTGCAACTACACCGATAACGAGCATAACTACAACATGGGGTACCACCTTGTTTGATGGTATCTATCCTCAGTGGACCGCATTTATCAAGACCATGTCCGATCCCCATGGTGACAAATAACGTCACTTTACAACAATGGAAGAAGCAGCCAAGAAGAATATGCAGAGAGCATTCGGAGTGCTCCATGCTCGTTGGAGTATTGTTTGTGAAGCTGCAATGATGTGAGAATCAGATACATTGTGGGAACTGATGACGTTTTGTGTCATCTTGCTAAACATGATTGCCGAGGATGAGGGTGAAGGGGCAACCCAAACACATGATTTTGAGAATTCCGAAGTAAATGTCCTCCTCCTAGAACAAGATCTCAAGCATGTTGTGAAATTTCTAGAGACGCATCAGAATCTTCGGGATCAAAAAGTGCACATGCAACTATTCAATGATCTTGTGGAGCATATGTGGACCCACAATGAAAACCAAGGAATATAATGACTGTGCACTTGGAACAATTTTTAGGTTTGAACCATGTATTTTTTTGCTACGAACAAATGTTGTTTACGTGTGATATTCATGTGTATGATTGACGTGCATGTGTTTACATTTGAGGATTTGAAAATGAAAGACGTGAATGCAGTGGAGGACATCCGAGGGGTCGTTCGGTGCTGTCCAGGGTCACATCCGGAGGGGGGTGGGGTCCACGGACGTTTTTTTGCGGGGAACTTTAGAGAGCTTTATTAGATGAACGCATTCACTGGGCAGTCAGCCAGAAGGCTGCTAACCAGGAAGCTAGGTGTGGAGTCCAGCCAGCTTTCGGTCACGTTAAGCGTATATGCACGCTTAGCACACAAATGTGCAGGACCATTAGCGGCTCTTATTACATGAGAAATATGAAAAGACAAAAGGCTAGCAGAGAGCTCTCTAATTTCTAAGAAAATTGGTACTACTACTAAAAGATCGGTGTCGCTAGAGTTCCAGAGGTTAACTGCCTCAAGACAGTCGGATTCCAGTCGCACGTGCATGTAGCCTCGAAGCTTGGCGAAGATGACACCCTCCCGCAGGGAGAGCACTTCAACAATGAAAGGGTCCGTGACCCCTAGGTGGGGTTTGCACCATGCGCCCAAGAAGGCCGAGGAAGAGCGGGCCACTCCCCCCATGCCGGTGACGCCGACATCAAAGTGTATTGCAGCATCAGTATTGATCTTGATATGATCATCTTTGGGGGGCCGCCACCCGTGACCTGGCAGAGGTACGAAGCTCTGTCGAGGGATATCCAACAGTGCAAGGCCCTCATGGATGCGACCGACCGAGGCAACTGGATCAATGGCCTCCTGATCATGTGTTCTTCTATTGTGAGACATCCAAATGGCCCACATGATCGTGATGATGATGGCATGTTCCTTGTCAGTGAACCGAAGATCACATAGGATATCGCGTGCCCAAGTACTGGGATGGAGCCGGGGTAGGTTGATCTCAAAGAGTAGCCTTGCCTCCTCCCAAAACCGCTTTGCATGAGAACAGTGGACAAGAGCGTGCATCAAGTCTTCGTCCATAGCCAGGCAAAGCTTACATAAGCTAGTATCTCTGATATGGCGATGATGGAGGGTGCATTCATCCGGAATGATTCCCCTCAGCACCCGCCACTAGAAGACTCGTACTTTTGGGACAACTTTGAGCTTCCATAACAATCTCCACATCTATTCTTCGTTCGTTGATGGTCCCGATATCTGCCCTTCTTCTAGAGCTAACCGCTCTTTCTGATTCACTAGAGCTCGATATGCTGTTTTAACAGAATAGATGCCAGATCTCTCATGTGCCCAAGCAAGAAAGTCTGCCCCGCCGCCCTGACGAAGTGGAATATTAATAATGGCCTCTGCGTTCGGTGCAATGAACGTCGCGCGAACCAGGTCGCGCTTCCAGGTCCAGTTGTCTGAGTCGATGAGCTCGCTGACCATAGTCACCGGGGTGGATGGCGGCCTAAACAAAGGCCGCATGGTTACGGTCGATGGGATCCATCGGTCTTCCCAGGCCGAGGTTGAAACCCCATCACCGATGCGCTTTATAAGACCAGCACTTAGGGCTGCTCGCCCGACGATGATGGCACGCCATGTGGCTGAGGCAGACTTGGGTGTTGGCACTTGCATGAAATCATAGTCTGGGAAGTACCTTCCCTTCATCACTCTTGTACAGAGGGCGTCTGGTTTTGTTAGGAACCGCCATCCATGCTTCCCGAGAAGCGCTAGATTAAATTGTCGCAGGTCCCGGAATCCCATCCCTCCCTTGATCTTGGGTGTAGCAAGCTTTTCTCAAGCTATCCAGTGTAGAGAGCATCGATCCACGGAGCTCCCCCACCAATATTTTGCCATGCTTGAGGTAAGATTCTTGCACACTTTTTTGGTCAAAAGAAAGCAAGACATATTGAAGGTCGGTATAGTTTGCACAATGGATGAAGGAAATATGCCTTAGAGGCAATAATAAAGTCATTATTTATTTCCTTATTTCATGATAAATGTTTATTATTCATGCTAGAATTGTATTAACCGGAAACATAATACATGTGTGAATACATAGACAAACAGAGTGTCACTAGTATGCCTCTACTTGACTAGCTCGTTGATCAAAGATGGTTAAGTTTCCTAACCATAGACATGAGTTGTCATTTGATTAACGGGATCACATCATTAGAAAATGATGTGATTGACTTGACCCATTCCGTTAGCTTAGCACTTGATCGTTTAGTTTGTTGCTATTGTTTTCTTCATGACTTATACATGTTCCTATGACTATGAGATTATGCAGCTCCCGTTTACCGGAGGAACACTGTGTGCCACCAAACGTCACAACGTAACTGGGTGGTTATAAAGGTGCTCTACAGGTGTCTCCAAAGGTACTTGTTGAGTTGGCGTATTTCGAGATTAGGATTTGTCACTCCGATTGTCGGAGAGGTATCTCTGGGCCCACTCGATAATGCACATCACTATAAGCCTTGCAAGCCTTGCAACTAATGAGTTAGTTGCGGGATGATGTATTACGAACGAGTAAAGAGACTTGCTGGTAACGAGATTGAACTAGGTATTGAGATACCAATGATCGAATCTCGGGCAAGTAACATACCGATGACAAAGGGAACAACGTATGTTGTTATGCGGTCTGACCGATAAAGATCTTCGTAGAATATGTAGGAGCCAATATGGGCATCCAGGTCCCGCTATTGTTTATTGACCAGAGAGGTGTCTCGGTCATGTCTACATAGTTCTCCAACCCGTAGGGTCCGCACGCTTAACGTTCGTTGACGATATAGTACTATATGAGTTATGTATGTTGATGACCGATGTTATTCGGAGTCCGGGATGAGATCACGGACATGACGAGGAACTCCGGAATGGTCCGGAGATAAAGTTTGATATATGGGCTAATAGTGTTTGGTCACCGGAAGGGTTCCGGAATTCACCGGAAGGGGTTCCGGATGTTTCCCGAAATGTTTGGGTACGAGAACACTTTATTTGGGCCAAAGGGGAAAGCCCACAAGGTTTTTGGAAAGCGCACAAGGAAGTTTTGCGGAGTCCAGGGGCCAGACGCCAGGGTCCCTGGCGTCTTGGTCCAGACGCCGGGAACCCTGGCGTCTGGCCCTGGAGTCCGAGAAGGACTCTTGCCTTTCGGGTGAAACCGACTTTGTGGAGGCTTTTACTCCAAGTTTCGACCCCAGGGCTCAACATATAAATAGAGGGGCAGGGCTAGCACCAAAGACACATCAAGAAACACCAAGCCGTGTGCCGGCAACCCTGTCCCCTCTAGTTTATCCTCCGTCATAGTTTTCGTAGTGCTTAGGCGAAGCCCTGCGGAGATTGTTCTTCACCAACACCGTCACCACGCCGTCGTGCTGCCGGAACTCATCTACTACTTCGCCCCTCTTGCTGGATCGAGAAGGCGAGGACGTCACCGAGCCAAACGTGTGCAGAACTCGGAGGTGCCGTGCTTTCGGTACTTGGATCGGTCGGATAGTGAAGACATACGACTACATCAACCGCGTTGATATAACGCTTCCGCGAACGGTCTACGAGGGGTACGTAGACAACACTCTCCCCTCTCGTTGCTATGCATCTCCATGATCCTGCGTGTGCGTAGGAAATTTTTGAAATTATTACGTTCCCCAACAGTGGCATCCGAGCCAGGTTTTATGCGTAGATGTCATATGCATGAGTAGAACACAAGTGAGTTGTGGGCGATATAAGTCATACTGCTTACCAGCATGTCATACTTTGGTTCGGCGGTATTGTTGGATGAAGTGGCCTGGACCGACATTACGCGTACGCTTACGCGAGACTGGTTCTCCCGACGTGCTTTGCACACAGGTGGCTGGCGGGTGTCAGTTTCTCAAACTTTAGTTGAACCGAGTGTGGCTACGCCCGGTCCTTGCGAAGGTTAAAACAGCACCAACTTGACAAACTATCGTTGTGGTTTTGATGCGTAGGTAAGAACGGTTCTTGCTAAGCCCGTAGCAGCCACGTAAAATTTGCAACAACAAAGTAGAGGACGTCTAACTTGTTTTTGCAGGGCATGTTGTGATGTGATATGGTCAAGCCATGATGCTAAATTTTATTGTATGAGATGATCATGTTTTGTAACCGAGTTATCGGCAACTGGCAGGAGCCATATGGTTGTCGCTTTATTGTATGCAATGCAATCACCCTATAATGCTTTACTTTATCACTAAGTGGTAGCGATAGTCGTGGAAGCATAAGATTGGAGATACGACAACGATGCTACGATGGAGATCAAGGTGTCACGCCGGTGACGATGGTGATCATGAAGGTGCTTCGGAGATGGAGATCACAAGCACAAGATGATGATGGCCATATCATATCACTTATATTGATTGCATGTGATGTTTATCTTTTATGCATCTTATCTTGCTTTGATTGACGGTAGCATTATAAGATGATCCCTCACTAAATTATCAAAGTATAAGTGTTCTCCCTGAGTATGCACCGTTGCGAAAGTTCTTCGTGCTGAGACACCACGTGATGATCGGGTGTGATAGGCTCTACGTTCAAATACAACGGGTGCAAAACAGTTGCACACGCGGAATACTCAGGTTAAACTTAACGAGCCTAGCATATAAAAGATATGGCCTCGGAACACGGAGACCGAAAGGTCGAGCGTGAATCATATAGTAGATATGATCAACATAGTGATGTTCACCATTGAAACTACTCCATCTCACGTGATGATCGGACATGGTTTAGTTGATATGGATCATGTGATCACTTAGAAGATTAGAGGGATGTCTGTCTAAGTGGGAGTTCTTAAGTAATATGATTAATTGAACTTTAATTTATCACGAGCTTAGTCCTGATAGTATTAGCATATCTATGTTGTAGATCAATAGCTCACGATGTTTCTCCCAATTTATTGTGTTCCTAGAGAAAAATTATGTTGAAAAATGTTAGTAGCAATGATGCGGATTAGATCCGTGATCTGAGGTTTATCCTCATTGCTGCACAGAAGAATTATGTCCTTGATGCACCACTAGGTGACAAACCTATTGCAGGAGCAGATGCAGATGTTATAAACGTTTGGCTAGCTCAATATGATGACTACTTGATAGTTTAGTGCACCATGCTTAAACGGCTTAGAATCGGGACTTCAAAGATGTTTTGAATGTCATGGACCATATGAGATGTTCTAGGAGTTGAAGTTAATATTTTAAGAAAATACCCGAGTTGAGAGATATGAAGTCTCCAACAAGTTCTATAGCTAAAAGATGGAGGAGAATAGCTCAAGCAGTGAGCATGTGCTCAGATTGTCTGGGTACTACAATCGCTTGAATCAAGTGGGAGTTAATCTTCCAGATAAAATAGTGATTGACAGAATTCTCTAGTCACCATCACCAAGTTAGTAGAACTTCGTGATGAACTATAATATGCAAGGGATAACGGAAAGGATTCCCAAGCTCTTTGTGATGCTGAAATCGATGAAGGTAGAAATCAAGAAAAGCATCAAGTGTTGATGGTAAACAAAACCACTAGTTTCAAGTAAAGGGACAAAGGGAAGAAAGGGGAACTTCAAGAAGAACGGCAAGCAAGTTGCTGCTCAAGTGAAAAAACCCAAGTCTATACCTAAGCCTGAAACTGAGTGCTTCTACTGCAAAGGGACTGGTCACTGGAAGCGGAATTGTCCCAAGTATTTGGCGGATAAGAAGGATGGCAAAGTGAACAAAGGTATATTTGATATACATATTATTGATGTGTATTTTACTAGTGTTCATAGCAACCCCTCAGTATTTGATACTGGTTCAGTTGCTAAGAGTAGTAACTCGAAACGGGAGTTGCAGAATGAACAGAGACTAGTTAAGGGTGAAGTGATGATGTGTGTTGGAAGTGGTTCCAAGATTGATATGATCATCATCGCACACTCCCTATACTTTCGGGATTAGTGTTGAACCTAAATAAGTGTTATTGGTGTTTGCGTTGAGCATGAATATGATTTGATCATGTTTATTGCAATACGGTTATTCATTTAAGTAAGAGAATAAATTGTTGTTCTGTTTACATGAATAAAACCTTATATGGTTACACACCCAATGAAAATGGTTCGTTGGATCTCGATCATAGTGATACACATATTCATAATATTGAAACCAAAAGATGCAAAGTTAATAATGATAGTGCAACTTATTTGTGGCACTGCCATTTAGGTCATATTGGTGTAAAGCGCATGAAGAAACTCCATGTTGATGGACTTTTGGAATCACTTGATTATGAATCACTTGATGCTTGCGAACCATGCCTCATGGGCAAGATGACTAAGACTCCGTTCTCCGGAACAATGGAGCGAGCAATTGACTTATTGGAAATAATACATACTGATGTATGCGGTCCGATGAGTGTTGAGGCTCGCGACGGATATCATTATTTTCTGACCTTCACAGATGATTTGAGCAGATATGGGTTTATCTACTTGATGAAACACAAGTCTGAAACATTTGAAAAGTTCAAATTATTTCAGAGTAAAGTGGAGAATCATCATAACAAGAAAATAAAAGTTTCTATGATATGATCGCAGAAGTAAAATATTTGAATTAACGAGTTTGGCCTTCAGTTAAAACAATGTGAAATAGTTTCACTACTCACGCCACCTGGAACACCACAGTGTAATGGTGAGTCCGAACGTCATAACCATACTTTATTAGATATGGTGCGATCTATGATGTCTCTTACCGATCTACCACTATTTTTTGGGATTATGCATTAGAGACAGCTGCATTCACGTTAAATAGGGCACCATCTAAATCCGTTGAGACGACACCGTATGAACTATGGTTCGGCAAGAAACCTAAGCTGTCGTTTCTTAAAGTTTGAGGTTGCAATGCTTATGTGAAAAAGTTTCAACCTGATAAGCTCAAACCCAAATCGGAGAAGTGCGTCTTCATAGGATACCCAAAAGAAAATGTTGGGTACACCTTCTATCACAGATCCGAAGGCAAGATATTCGTTGCTGAGAATGGATCCTTTCTAGAGAAGGAGTTTCTCTCGAAAGAAGTGAGTGGGAGGAAAGTAGAACTTGATGAGGTAACTGTACCTGCTTCCTTATTGGAAAGTAGTTCATCACAGAAATCTGTTCCTATGACTACTACACCAATTAGTGAGGAAGCTAATGATGATGATCATGTAACTTCAGATCAAGTTGCTATCGAACCTCGTAGGTAAACCAGAGTGAGATCTGCACCAGAGTGGTACTGTAATCCTGTTCTGGAGGTCATGTTACTTGACCATGACGAGCCTACGAACTATGAGGAAGCGATGATGAGCCTAGATTCCGCGAAATGGCTTGAGGACATGAAATCTGAGATGAGATCCATGTATGAGAACAAAGTATGGACTTTTATTGACTTGCCCATTAATCGGCAAGCCATTGAGATTAAATGGATCTTTAAGAGGAAGACAGACGCTGATAGTAGTGTTACTATCTACAAAGCTAGAATTGTCGCAAAAAGGTTTTCGACAAGTTCAAGGTGTTGACTACGATGAGAGTTTCTCACTCGTATCTATGCTTAAGTCTGTCCGAATCATGTTAGCAATTGCCACACTTTATGAAATCTGGCAAATGGATAAACAAAACCGCATTCCTTAATGGATTTATTAAAGAAGAGTTGTATATGATGCAACCAGAAGGTTTTGTCAATCCTAAAGGTACTAACAAAATATGCAAGCTCCAGCGATCCATCTATGGACTGGTGGGATGGATTGACCAGAGAGGTGTCTCGGTCATGTCTACATAGTTCTCCAACCCGTAGGGTCCGCACGCTTAACGTTCGTTGACGATATAGTACTATATGAGTTATGTATGTTGATGACCGAATGTTGTTGGAAGTCCGGGATGAGATCACGGACATGACAAGGAACTCCAGAATGGTCCGGAGATAAAGTTTGATATATGGGATAATAGTGTTTGGTCACCGGAAGGGTTCCGGAATTCACCGGAAGGGGTTCCGGATGTTTCCCGAAATGTTTGGGTACGAGAACACTTTACTTGGGCCAAAGGGGAAAGCCCACAAGGTTTTTGGAAAGCGCAAAAGGAAGTTTTGCGGAGTCCAGACGCCGGGAACCCTGGCGTCTGGCCCTGGAGTCCGAGAAGGATTCTTGCCTTTTGGGTGAAACCGACTTTGTGGAGGATTTTACTCCAAGTTTCGACCCCAGGGCTCAACATATAAATAGAGGGGCAGGGCTAGCACCAAAGACACATCAAGAAACACCAAGCCGTGTGTCGGCAACCCCGTCCCCTCTAGTTTATCCTCCGTCATAGTTTTCATAGTGCTTAGGCAAAGCCTTGCGGAGATTGTTCTTCACCAACACCGTCACCACGCCGTCGTGCTGTCGGAACTCATCTACTACTTCGCCCCTCTTGCTGGATCGAGAAGGCGAGGACGTCACCGAGCCGGACGTGTGCAGAACTTGGAGGTGCCGTGCTTTCGGTACTTGGATCGGTCGGATCGTGAAGACGTACGACTACATCAACCGCGTTGATATAACGCTTCCGCAAACGGTCTACGAGGGTACGTAGACAACACTCTCCCCTCTTGTTGCTATGCATCTCCATGATCCCGTGTGTGCGTAGGAAATTTTTGAAATTACTACGTTCCCCAACAATGGATTTGATTAGAGTCTCTCTACCTGCACAAGCAAAGAACCTTTCAGACCAGCCTTGCATTTTCCCTTTCGCCCGATCTCCAATATGCTCGAATGTTCCACTCGTAACTCTTCCAACAGCAGTTGGGAGACCGAGGCATCGTTCAAAAAAGGCTTCTGAGTGCACATTCAGAAGCTGTTTGAGACTCTCTCTTAGAGTCGCCGGTGTGTTTGGGCTGAAATAGATGGAACTTTTTGCTTGATTCACACACTGGCCGGAGGCCTCGCCATATATTTTGAGGATGTCATTCAAACGAGATGCACTCTCATTACTCGCCTTGATGAAGATCAAACTATCATCAGCGAATAGAAGGTGATTGACCCATGAGGCTCGGAAGCTTACACGTATACCTCGGTCAATTTAGTTGCCATAATGCTTCAACAGAGAAGAAAAATCCTCGGCGCAGATCAGAAATATGTACGGGGATACAGGGCAACCCTGTCGTAATCCTCTCGATGGGGTGAAGTAAGGCAGCAATTCTCCATTAACACGAACAGAGAAATGAACTGAAGTGATGCACTTCATTATTAATCTGACCAAATTGCCAGCAAATCCAAGTCTCATTAGCATAGCTTCAAGGAAGTGCCACTCTACACGGTCATAAGCTTTCATCATGCCCAACTTGATTGCACATGCAAAGTTTTTCCCTTTCTTTCGTCTCTTCATCATATGGACACTTTCAAATGCCACAAGTACATTATCCGTGATCAAACGACCTGGGATGAAAGCACTTTGCTCCTCGCTGATAATCTCATACATGCATGGCCTCAACCAATTGGTTATGACCTTGACAGTGATATTGTATAGAACTGGGCATAAAGCAATGGGACGATACTGGGAGATGTTCTGTGGATGACGTACCTTAGGAATAAGCGTGATAGCAGTATCATTTAGTCCAGCAGGTAGCTCACCACCATTAAGAAAATCAAGCACCGCCGGGACTATGTCATGCTTCAATAGCTCCCAGTGACGCTGATAGAAACCAGCTGTAAATCCATCCACCCCTGGCGCTTTGGATGCGGACATCTGAAATAAAGCTTCTTGAACCTCAGAGGCTTCGAATGGCTTACATAACATATCATTCATGGCCGGCGTGACCCGGTTTGATACATGCGCTAACAGTTCATCGTTGTTGCTATACCCTTGAGATGTATAAAGAGCCTGGTAAAAATCAAGGATCTCTTCCTTGTCCTCATCTCCATATGCGCAAAAAGAGCCATATGATCACTGCAAATTGGCGATCTTATTTATACGTTTGCGTTGTCTAGCTTGCGCCTGGAAATAGGCTGTGTTGCGGTCTCCTTCGCGCAACCAAGGGACGCGTGACTGCTGCTTCAACCATATCTCCTCGAGTTTAAGCGCTTCTCAGAGCTTTGACATGGTAGCTGTTTCTTCCTGTGAAGGCCCCCGTCCGACTGACTGACAACGAAGCCTGTCAAGTCGCTTTTGAAGCTGTCGGACTGTCCTTGTTAGGCATCCAAATTCTCGGACCCCCCAAGGCATGAGCTTGTGCTGCAGAGCCTCGAGGGCATTCATTACGCCGTGCAGACCTGGTTGCCTGGCTTGTGCTCTCCAAGTTTCGGTAACCAGCTGATCGTAATCATTATGATATTGCCAAATATTCTCATAACGAAAAGGTTTCGAAGTATGTGAGTTGCTCTTGGGAGGTTGTTGTCGCAAATCCGCTAGTACAAAGCAATGACCCGACTCGATGGAGCAGACATGGCGTACTTTGACATACTCGAATTTTTGTCTGAATTCCTCATTAGCAAACACTCGGTCTAGTCGAGCTTTGACATTGGCATCACCAGATTGCCGGTTATCCCATGTGTAGGGGACACTAGACCAACCTAAATCCTGCAGCGCACATTCATCAGTGGCTTCACGAAATGCTCTCATTTGCCATTCCGGTCTCACGTCGGCCATCCTCTAGCTCCGTTGCCACCCTAACTTTGCTGCTATCTTGACCCCACAACTGCACCACCATTGGCACAAAATCCCTCCTCGCCGCCCATGACATGATTGTTGTCTTGGACGTTGTCGCAATATGTCTTCCTTCCCCGGTCATACACTTTTCCTTCCCTGCGTTCGACAAAATGTCTGAGCTAATTGTTTTAATTCTTTTGTAGGTAAACCGGTGGATTCTTGGGCTCGGGAGTTTCAAAACAATCAGCTTGGTGAATTCATTCAAAAAGAGTTCGTCGTTTCGTCAGATGATGAGCTCATGACGATGATGATCATTCACGAGGAAATGGAACATTTTTTTAACTTCAAGGATTCGATCAAAAGACGGAGAATTGTACACCATGATAGGATCATTGGTGCACAACTGCTCTACGACGACTACTTCCAACCCGAATGTGTTTTTTCGGCGTCGCTTTCGGATGCACAAACCCTTATTCTTGCATGTGGTGGAGGGCGTGGAGACATATGACCCCTAGTCCAGTCTCCGAAAGGATTGTTGCGCACTCTCCTTTGTAGAAATGCACGAACCTCTCTGATAATGATTGCATTAGGTACCACCGCAGATGATGTTGGTGAGATGGTCCGGATCGGGGAAGCACATGTCTCGAGTGTTGGAAATATGCCCTAGAGGCAATAATAAATTAGTTATTATTATATTATATTTCATTGTTCATGATAATCGTTTATTATCCATGCTAGAATTGTATTGATAGGAAACTCAGATACATGTGTGGATACATAGACAACACCATGTCCCTAGTAAGCCTCTAGTTGACTAGCTCGTTGATCAATAGATGGTTACGGTTTCCTGACCATGGACAATGGATGTCATTGATAACGGGATCACATCATTAGGAGAATGATGTGATGGACAAGACCCAATCCTAAGCCTAGCACAAGATCGTGTAGTTCGTATGCTAAAGCTTTTCTAATGTCAAGTAATCATTTCCTTAGACCATGAGATTGTGCAACTCCCGGATACCGTAGGAGTGCTTTGGGTGTGCCAAACGTCACAACGTAACTGGGTGGCTATAAAGGTACACTACAGGTATCTCCGAAAGTGTCTGTTGGGTTGGCACGAATCGAGACTGGGATTTGTCACTCCGTGTAAACGGAGAGGTATCTTTGGGACCACTCGGTAGGACATCATCATAATGTGCACAATGTGACCAAGGAGTTGATCACGGGATGATGTGTTACGGAACGCGTAAAGAGACTTGCCAGTAACGAGATTGAACAAGGTATCGGGATACCGACGATCGAATCTCGGGCAAGTACTATACCACTAGACAAAGGGAATTGTATACGGGATTAATTGAATCCTTGACATCGTGGTTCATCTAATGAGATCATCGTGGAGCATGTGGGAGCCAACATGGGTATCCAGATCCCGCTGTTGGTTATTGACCGGAGAGTTGTCTCGACCATGTCTGCATGACTCCTGAACCCGTAGGGTCTACACACTTAAGGTTCGATGACGCTAGGGTTATAGGGAAAGTATGTACGTGGTTACCGAATGTTGTTCGGAGTCCCGGATGAGATCCCGGACGTCACGAGGAGTTCCGGAATGGTCCGGAGGTAAAGATTGATATATAGAAGTATGGTTTTGGCCGCCGGAAGTGTTCCGGGCATCACCGGTAGTGTACGGGACCACCGGGAGGGGTCCGGGGGTCCACCAGGTGGGGCCATGAAAGCACAAGTGCTCCCTGTTGGTTTTGGTAATTAATGTCAACATATCTCTTGTTGGACTAACACTTTTACCTAGTATGTTTCAGATAAGTTCAACAATGGAGTGGCATGGACTAGAGGATGTGGAACCGTTTCAAGATGCTAAGGACAAAGGATTGGCTCAAGCTTCAAGATCAAGATTCTACATTTTCAATTTTAGTGATCCAAGATCACATTGAGTCTATAGGAAAAGCCAATACTATCAAGAGGGGATGAGGTGTTGCTTAATGGCTTGCTTGCTCAAAGTGCTTAGTGATATGCTCCAAAACCCTCAACTACCTTCCCACATCCACATATGACCTAAACCAAAAGTCAAACTCGGCCCCACCGTTTCTATCTATCCGGCGCCACCGAGTTTCAGATGTCATAGCCACTGCCACAAACCCTAGCAAATCGGTTTCACCAATAGGGATCTCGGTCTCACCGAGATGGGATTGTAATCTCTCGGTGTATGTCCATTACCAAAATCGGTCTCACTGAGTTTTAGCAATCGGTACTACCGAGATTACAATGAAGACCCTCTGGTTAGCTTATTACCAAATTCGGTCCCACCGAGTTTGTGTAATCGGTCTCACCGAGTTTGCCTGACCAACTCTCTGGTTAGCTTATTACGAAAATCGGTCCCACCGAGTTTGTGTAATCGGTCACACCGAGATTACGTTATGCCCTAACCCTAACCATATCGGTCCTACCGAGTTGCATCTCAGTCCCCCCGAAAATCCTAACGGTCACTAGGTTTGCTGAATCGGTCCGACCGAGTTTAACCATTCGGTCCCACCGAGTTTGGCAAATTGTGTGTAACGGATTAGATTTTGTGTGGAGGCTATATATACCCCTCCACCCACTCTTCATTCATGGAGAGAGCCATCAGAACATACCTACACTTCCAATACACATTTTCTGAGAGAACCACCTACACTTGTGTTGAGGTCAAGTATTCCATTTCCGACCATATGAATCTTGATCTCTAGCCTTTCCCAAGTTGATTTCCACTCAAATCTTCTTTCCACCAAATCCAAATCCTGTGAGAGAGAGTTGAGTGTTGGGGAGACTATCATTTGAAGCACAAGAGCAAGGAGTTCATCATCAACACACCATTTGTTACTTCTTGAGAGTGGTGTCTCCTAGATTGGCTAGGTGTC
The DNA here is from genome assembly GCF_003073215.2 of Triticum urartu. Lineage (NCBI taxonomy): Eukaryota > Viridiplantae > Streptophyta > Magnoliopsida > Poales > Poaceae > Triticum > Triticum urartu. The sequence continues at coordinate 68,966,788 of NC_053027.1, forward strand.
ACTTGGGAGCCTCCAACAAGATTGTGGAGTTGAACTAGGAGTTTGTAAGGGCAAGGAGATTGCCTACTTCGTGAAGATCAACCGCTAGTGAGGCAAGTCCTTCGTGGGCGACGGCCGTGATGGAATAGACAAGGTTGCTTCTTTTTCGTGGACCCTTCGTGGGTGGAGCCCTCCACCGTGGACTCGCGCAACCGTTACCCTCCGTGGGTTGAAGTCTCCATCAACGTGGATGTACGATAGCACCACCTATCGGAACCACGACAAAAACATCGTGTCTCCAATTGCGTTTGAATACTCCAAACCCTTCTCTTTACATTCTTGCAAGTTGCATGCTTTACTTTCCGCTGCTCATATACTCATTGCATGCTTGCTTGATATGTATTGTGTTTGTTAAACTTGTGCTTAAACTCCACTTAAACTTAAGAATATTAAAAACTGCAACTTTTGGCACTTAGTGTCTAATCACCCCCCTCTAGACACCTCTTCTCGATCCTTTCAATTGGTATCAGAGCTTTGGTCTCCATTGCCTTGGTTTAAACACCATTGGAGGAAGATGGATGTGTCTACTTTGGGGAGTCTTAGACATAGAGTGCCTATTCTTGATGGAGAGTATTTTCATGAGTGGAAAAATGAAATGCTTGAGATTTTCAATGAATATCATTTGAACAAGTACATTACTAGCCCTTGTGCACCTCATGTTGATCCTTTGCACCCTACCCTAGATGAAGATATTGACATGATTCGCAATCTTAGAACTGTTGAGCTCATCATTAGAGGCTTGCCTAGAAACTTGATTAGATGTTTGCCTACTCTCAAGTGTGCCTACACCATATGGAGATTCCTTGAGGAACGATTTCCAGATTATTCCTTGAAAAATTTATACGAAATTCTCCATAAGTCTATTGCCTTGAGTAAGATGAACTCTAGTGATCCTAGCTTTGGTGATTGTCTATTTGAGCTTACCAATCTCATGCGTGCTAAAGGAAATGTTGGAATCATTAGCGATATCATATCCGAAGCTATTAGAATTCATAAAGGTAACCATTGTGATGATCATTTATCTAATGAATTACCCTCTCTAGGAATTGATCAATCACAAGATGATGTTGAACATGGATACTATGATGAAGATGATGATAGTGACTATGATCTTGATGATGCAATGAGGCATTTTGGTCTTATGGCAAATCTTCGTGGCTACATGGCCGGAGGAAAGGAATGGGTCCTTGATAGTGGATGTACTGATCATATGACCGGAGATAAAGATATGTTCCGTGAGCTTGCTGAAAACGAAGGCCCTCGAAAATATGTCACTTTTGGTGATAATTAAAAGGGTAAGGTGGTTGGCCTTGGTAAGGTGGCCATCTCACATGATAGCTCCATACAAAATGTCATGCTCGTTGAATCCCTTGGATACAATTTACTTTCAGTTTCTAGACTTGCGGATTTCGTTTTCAATGTCTTATTCACTGAAGTAGATTGCCAAGTGTTTCGTAGAGACAATCATAAAATGGTCTTTACCGGTATACATAGAGGAGATCTTTACATTGTTGATCTCACTAAAAAGGCTCAACCTAGAACCTGCTTAATTACCAAACCTTCTAAAGGCTGGTTGTGGCATAGAAGACTAGGTCATGTTGGTATGCGAAATCTTGATAAGCTTATTAAAGGTGATCATATCCTTGGAATAAAAGATGTCATAATTGACAAGGATAGACTTTGCAGTGCTTGTCAAGCAGGGAAACAAGTTGGAGGAAGTCACCGCGCGAAGAACATCATGACCACAAGAACACCACTCGAGCTACTTCACATGGATCTCTTTGGTCCAAATGCCTACAAGAGTCTCGATGGTAACTCATTTGGTCTAGTCATAGTTGATGATTTTTCAAGATTTACGTGGGTGTTCTTTATTGATGACAAATCGCAGGTCCAAAAGATCTTCAAAAACTTCGCTAGGAAGGCCCAAAATCAGTTTGACGTGAAGATCAAGAAGGTTTGGAGCCACAACGGAACGGAGTTCAAGAACGCAAATGTGGACACCTTTCTTGATGAAGAAGGGATTTCACACGAGTTCTCGGCTACGTACACACCTCAACAAAATGGAGTTGTTGAAAGGAAGAACCGGACTCTTATCGAGATGGCAAGAACGATGCTTGATGAGTACAAAACGCCAAAGCACTTTTGGGCGGAAGCGGTTGAGACAGCTTGTCATGCAACAAATCGCTTGTATCTTCACAAGCTACTCGGCAAGACGGCATACGAGCTCCTCACCGGTAACAAACCCCAAGTTGGATACTTTCGAGTATTCGGCTCAAAGTGCTACATTCTTGATAAGCATCGTCGTTCTAAATTTGCTCCTAAATCTCATGAAGGTTTCCTACTTGGTTATGGCTCAAACTCTCACACTTACCGTGTCTACAACAATTTCACCCGAAAGGTTGAAGAGACGGTAGATGTGAAGTTTGATGAATCTAACGGCTCGCAAGTAGAGCAATTGCCAATTTATGTAGGAGACAAAGACCCTTCGGAAGCAATTCAAGACTTGTCCATTGGCAAGATTCGTCCAACGGAAGTGAAGGAGAGTACCTCGTCCGTCCAAGTGGAAGCTTCTACCTCACGACAAGGTGAAGCAAGAGTTTATACGGAAGCATCCACAAGTGGGACATGCCAAGATGGAGAAAACGAGGAAGCGCACCAAGATGAAAATCAACAACCTCCTTCTCCACAACGACAAGAGAACGACAACGTCAACAATGAAGAAGGCCAAGAAGAACCACAAGATGAAGAGGATGTTCCACCCTGACCCAAGCAAAAGCTTTCACAAGTTCGAGCAAGAATTGCTAAGGATCATCCCGTCGAGCAAATCGACAATGATATCCAAACCGGGAGAATCACTCGCTCTAAAACTCGTTTAGCTAACTTTTGTGAACATTACTCATTCATCTCTAGCATTGAACCTATGAAGGTTGAAGAAGCATTGGAGGATCCGGACTGGATAAACTCTATGCATGAAGAGCTACACAACTTTGAGAGAAATCAAGTGTGGACATTGGTCGAGAAGCCCGACAACAACCACAACATCATTGGTACCAAATGGGTGTTTCGCAACAAGCAAGATGAAGATGGACAAGTGGTTTGCAACAAAGCACGTCTCGTCGCCCAAGGCTACACACAAGTTGAAGGTATGGACTATGGTGAGACATATGCTCCCGTTGCTAGACTTGAGTCCATTCGCATCTTACTTGCTTATGCTAATCACCATGATATCACCTTGTACCAAATGGACATTAAAAGTGCTTTTCTAAATGGCAAAATTGAGGAGGAAGTTTATGTTAAGCAACCTCTCGGCTTCGTCAATCCTAAGAAACCTAATCATGTTTACAAACTTCATAAAGCCCTTTATGGTCTTAAACAAGCTCCTAGAGCATGGTATAAATGCTTGACCAAGTTCCTTATTGAAAAAGGCTTTGAAATTGGTAAAATTGATTCTACTCTCTTTACTAAAAGGGTTAATGGAGAACTATTTGTGTGCCAAATTTATGTTGATGATATCATATTTGGTTCAACTAACCCTCATTTTAGTGAGAAGTTTGGAAAGCTAATGTCGGAGAAGTTTGAGATGTCTATGATGAGTGCACTCAAATTCTTTCTCGGTTTGCAAATCAAGCAAACTAAGGAAGGTACCTTTGTCTCTCAAACGAAGTACACCAAGGACTTATTCAAGAAGTTCAATATGCAAGAATGCAAAGGTATGACTACACCCATGCCTACTAGTGGACATCTTGATTTGACCAAATATGGTGAATCGGTTGATCAAAAGGTTTATCGCTCTATGATTGGTTCATTGTTATATCTATGTGCCTCTCGTCCCAATATTATGCTAAGTGTGTGCATGTGTGCACGATATGAAGCTGCTCCTAAAGAGTGTCATCGGATAGTGAGATACCTAATCCATACACCAAATTTTGGCATTTGGTATCCTAAGAGGTCCTCTTTTGATCTTGTTGGCTACTCCGATTCGAACTATGCCGGAGACAAGGTTGATAGAAAATCCACTTCGGGTACTTGTCAATTCCTTGGTAGATCTCTTGTGTCTTGGTCTTCCAAGAAACAAAACTCGGTATCCTTATCCACCGCCGAAGCGGAATACATTGCCGCTGGTTCATGTTGTGCTCAGTTACTTTGGATGACCCAAACTCTTAAAGATTATGGGATATATGTGAAACATGTTCCATTGCTATGTGACAATGAAAGTGCTATTAAGATTTCTCACAATCCCGTGCAACATTCTCGAACTAAGCATATTGAAGTCCGTCATCATTTCATTCGAGATCATGTTGCAAAAGGGGACATTAACCTTAAGCATGTTCGCACCGATAAGCAATTGGCGGATATATTCACTAAACCACTTGATGAGAAAGTGTTTTGCAGGTTGAGAGGTGAATTGAACATCATTGATGCTTCAAACTTGGAGTAGGAACTCCATTTGATACATGCGGGGCATGAGCCTATGACTTGGATATATTTGTACCTTGCATGTTATCTAACCCGTGTAGGTACTTGGTTGAATCTAAATCTATGAGATTGCAACTCACTCACATCTTGAGAAATCTCTACATCACCAAGTCTCTACACAATGGTGGTTGAAGACAAGGAAGCACGAAACCATTCAAACATATCCTTTGGAAAATTCTATGATGAGTCTCATGGTTGTCATTTTGGATACACAAGTGCTCTTCCTTGCAAAGCTAACCCATGTAGGTAGATGAACTCAAACTCCAAGTGGTGCTCCCAACCCTTGATGAACTACATCAACCTTGAGCAATCCACACAAGTTCAACTACATGAGCAAGATCAACACCACCACCCAAGGTATGTTATTCCATCTTAGAGAAGCTTTACTCCAAGTCATGAGTCAAAGCAACTCGACAAGATGTGAATACATCAAAAGGCTTAAACGAAAAATGGTAACCCCATTTTGAGCTTAAACGATGAGTATGACCTATGATCAAGTGCTCTCACTTGACTCCTAAGTCAGTATACTCTAACATAGGTGACTTTGTCGCCGACCATCTCTAGATGAAGTTCTCGTGTGTCTCTCCGTGCTTTTGTACTTCATCTAGAACTTTTAGTTTCTTTTCTTTCCTTTTTGTTCTGCATTTTCTGCATCCAATTCATTGCAAATCTTTCAGTAAATTCCTTGCATATCCTTGTGAGATCTTACTTGTCTAGTGAGCTGAGGTGACAAGTGGTTTCACTCTAATGAACTCGGTCACACCAGTTTGTTCTCTTCGGCCCAACTGAAATCTTTCGGTGCAACCGAAGCACACAACTCGGAGTCACCGATTCCATCACAGGAAAACCAACTTGCCACTTATTCCTGATTTCTGTTTGCTCCAGCTCCACTCAATGATTCTTGTCCTCTACCAGCATCATATTAGACATGCTGCTTTGCTCTGTGACTCGAGGACCAACCCATTTGTATCACATGTCCAGAAGAGCCCTTCTTGGAAATTGATGTCAAAGGGGGAGAGAGAGATCACATCAAAGCTTAATCCTTCCTATATGGGGAGAAAGAGAGAATACTCAGGGGGAGAGAGTTTCTCAACTAGGAGAAAGTAATATCATCAAAGACCCCCAGATGCTTGGTGTTCAAGAGGAGAGATGTCACATGTCTTTAAGAGGGGAAAGAAATGTTTGGTTGCTTGCTTTAGCTCAAGCTCTGTTGTTTCCTTTTTTGTTGCTCTGATTTTCTGTTCCCTATCTTCTCCCAATATCCCATGCAGATTCAGGGGGATCAAGACATCTAAGGGAAGGAAATCTCTGATTTTATTGCATATCTTTACCTTTGGGGACATGTCTATATCCAACGTGGTACTTAGTACTCACTCTACATGTCATCCCAGTCTTGGTTCTCTTGTGGTTTCTCTTGCTTGCTCTGGTCAGTAGGTGTATCTGTGTTATTTAACTTTGTTTGCGCAGGTTAATCCCATCCTAAGCCAACTCAAGACCACAAGGTAAGTATATGCATCACAGTCATGTGAATGAGAAGTTCTTGCTGATGTACATACTGTTTGCAAGAAGGACTCATGAGCATGAAGGTACATTTCTCACATTCACATCATTTGCTCTGATGCATATAGCCAAGATACATGTAACACATTGCTTACTCTGTCATGTTTACGCATTCACATGCTCCTATATTCAATATTCACATGATTGCATACATGTAGGGGGAGCCTATGCATGTTACATGTCTTTCCAAAGCTTTACTTGCTATTCTATATATCTTTATCTAAAGCTTTGATGTATGTTGTCATCAATTACCAAAAAGGGGGAGATTGAAAGCACAAGTGCTCCCTGGGTGGTTTTGGTAATTAATGTCAACATATCTCTTGTTGGACTAACACTTTTACCTAGTATGTTTCAGATAAGTTCAACAATGGAGTGACATGGACTAGAGGATGTGGAACCCCTTCAAGATGCTAAGGACAAAGGATTGGCTCAAGCTTCAAGATCAAGACTCTACATTTTCTATTTTAGTGATCCAAGATCATATTGAGTCTATAGGAAAAGCCAATACTATCAAGAGGGGATGAGGTGTTGCTTAATGGCTTGCTTGCTCAAAGTGCTTAGTGATATGCTCCAAAACCCTCAACTACCTTCCCATATCCACATATGACCTAAACCAAAAGTCAAACTCGGCCCCACCGATTATATCTATCCGGCGCCACCGAGTTTCAGATGTCATAACCACTGCCACAAACCCTAGCAAATCGGTTTCACCGATAGGGATCTCGGTCTCACGGAGATGGGACTGTAATCTCTCTGTGTATGTCCATTACCAAAATCGGTCTCACCGAGTTTGAGCAATCGGTACTACCAAGATTACAATGCAAACCCTCTGGTTAGCGTATTACCAAAATCGGTCTCACCGAGTTTGTGTAATCGGTCTCACCGAGTTTGCCTGACCAACTCTCTGGTTAGCTTATTACCAAAATCGGTCCCACCGAGTTTGTGTAATCGGTCACACCGAGATTACGTTATGCCCTAACCCTAACCATATCGGTCCTACCGAGTTGCATCTCAGTCCCACCGAAAATCCTAACGGTCACTAGGTTTGCTGAATCGGTCCGACCGAGTTTAACCATTCGGTCCCACCGAGTTTGGCAAATTGTGTGTAACAGTTAGATTTTGTGTGGAGGCTATATATACCCCTCCACCCACTCTTCATTCGTGGAGAGGGCCATCAGAACATACCTACACTTCCAATACACATTTTCTGAGAAAGAACCACCTACACTTGTGTTGACGTCAAGATATTCCATTCCAACCATATGAATCTTGATCTCTAGCCTTTCCCAAGTTGCTTTCCACTCAAATCTTCTTTCCACCAAATCCAAATCCTGTGAAAGAGAGTTGAGTGTTGGGGAGACTATCATTTGAAGCACAAGAGCAAGGGGTTCATCATCAACACACCATTTGTTACTTCTTGGAGAGTGGTGTCTCCTAGATTGGCTAGGTGTCACTTGGGAGCCTCCAACAAGATTGTGGAGTTGAACCAAGGAGTTTGTAAGGGCAAGGAGATCGCCTACTTCGTGAAGATCTACCGCTAGTGAGGCAAGTCTTTCGTGGGCGACGGCCGTGATGGAATAGACAAGGTTGCTTCTTCGTGGACCCTTCGTGGGTGGAGCCCTCCGTGGACTCGCGCAACCGTTACCCTCCGTGGGTTGAAGTCTCCATCAACGTGGATGTACGATAGCATCACCTATCGGAACCACGACAAAAACATCCGTGTCTCCAATTGCATTTGAATACTCCAAACCCTTCTCTTTACATTCTTGCAAGTTGCATGCTTTACTTTCCGCTGCTCATATACTCATTGCATGCTTGCTTGATATGTATTGTGTTTGTTAAACTCGTGCTTAAACTGCACTTAAACTTAAGAATATTAAAAACTGCAACTTTTGGCACTTAGTGTCTAATCACCCCCCTCTGGACACCTTTTCTCGATCCTTTCAAGGCCACCAGCCCCGGAGGCCTACATGGGCCAATGGTGGGAAGGGACCAGCCCCTAGGTGGGTCTGGGGCGCCTCCCACCAAGGCCCAAGGCGCCTCCAAGAGGGGAGGGGGCAAACCCAGGGCAGATGGGCCCTAAGGCCCACCCCAGGTGCGCCTCCCCCTCTCCCCCTTGTGGCCGCCACCCTAGATGGGATCTAGGGCTGCCGCACCCCTTGGGGTGGGAACCCTAGAGGGGGCGTAGCCCCCTCCCCTCCCCCTATATATACTTGAGGTATGGGGGCTGCCCACCCAGATTTATGGCGCAGCCCTACCTCTCTCCCTCCTCGTCTCTCGTAGTGCTTGCGAAGCCCTGCTGGAGTTCCCGCGCTCCTCACCACCACCACGCCGTCGTGCTGCTGCTGGACGGAGTCTTCCCAACCTCTCCTTCTCCCCTTGCTGGATCAAGGCGTGGGAGACGTCACCGGGCTGCACGTGTGTTGAACGCGTAGGCGCCGTTGTTCGGCGCTTAGATCGGAATCAACCGCGATCTGAATCGCTACGAGTACGACTCCTTCATCTGCGTTCTTGTAACGCTTCCGCTTAGCGATCTACAAGGGTATGTAGATGCACTCCCCTTCCCCTCGTTGCTAGATTACTCCATAGATTGATCTTGGTGATGCGTAGAAAATTTTAAATTTCTGCTACGATCCCCAACAGTGGCATCATGAGCTAGGTCTATGCGTAGTTTCTATGCACGAGTAGAACACAAGTTGTTGTGGGCGTCGATTTTGTCAATTTACTTGCCGTTACTAGTCTTATCTTGATTCGGCGGCATCGTGGGATGAAGCGGCCCGGACCGACCTTACAAAAATTTACTCTACGTGAGACGCAAGATCATGGTGATGCACTAGCAAAAGGGGCTAGGTGTGTCTCTCCCTCGTAGACCGATAGCGGAAGCGTTATGACAACGCGGTTGATGTAGTCGTACTGAAGGAAATATGCCCTAGAGGCAATAATAAAGTTATTATTTATTTCCTTATAATCATGATAAAAGGTTTATTATTCATGCTAGAATTGTATTAACGGAAACATAATACATGTGTGAATACATAGACAAACAAAGTGTCACTAGTATGCCTCTACTTGACTAGCTCGTTAATCAAAGATGGTTATGTTTCCTAACCATGAACAATGAGTTGTTATTTGATTAACGGGGATCACATCATTAAGAGAATGATCTGATTGACATGACCCATTCCATTAGCTTAGCACCCGATCGTTTAGTATGTTGCTATTGCTTTCTTCATGACTTATACATGTTCCTGTAACTATGAGATTATGCAACTCCCGTTTACCGGAGGAACACTTTGGGTACTACCAAACGTCACAACGTAACTGGGTGATTATAAAGGAGTACTACAGGTGTCTCCAAAGGTACATGTTGGGTTGGCGTATTTCGAGATTAGGTTTTGTCACTCCGATTGTCGGAGAGGTATCTCTGGGCCCTCTCGGTAATGCACATCACATAAGCCTTGCAAGCATTGCAACTAATGAGTTAGTTGCGAGATGATGTATTACGGAACGAGTAAAGAGACTTGCCGGCAACGAGATTGAACTAGGTATGGGATACCGACGATCGAATCTCGGGCAAGTAACATACCGATGACAAAGGGAACAACGTATGTTGTTATGCGGTCTGACCGATAAAGATCTTCGTAGAATATGTAGGAGCCAATATGGGCATCCAGGTCCCGCTATTGGTTATTGACCGGAGACATGTCTCGGTCATGTCTACATTGTTCTCGAACCCGTAGGGTCCGCACGCTTAAGGTTACGATGACAGTTATATTATGAGTTTATGCATTTTGATGTACCGAAGGTTGTTCGGAGTCCCGGATGTGATCACGGACATGACGAGGAGTCTCGAAATGGTCGAGACATAAAGATTGATATATTGGAAGCCTATGTTTTGAGATCGGAAGTGGTTCCGGGTGAAATCGGGATTTTACCGGAGTACCGGGAGGTTACCGGAACCCCCCGGGAGCTAAATGGGCCATGATGGGCCTTAGTGGAAAAGAGAAGAGGCAGCCCTACATGGGCTGTGCGCCTCCCCTTTCCCCTAGTCCTATTAGGACTAGGAGAGGTGGCCGGCCCCCTCTCTCTCTTTTCCCCCTCCGCGAATCCTATTCCAACTAGGATTGGGGGGGGGGAATCCTACTCCCAGAGGGAGTAGGACTCTCCTGGCGCGCCACACCTTGGCCGGCCAGCCTCCCCCCTCTAGTCCTTTATATACTGAGGCAGAGGCACCCTAGAACACACAAGTTGATCCACGTGATCTATTCCTTAGCCGTGTGCGGCCCCAGCCACCATAGTCCTCGATAATACTGTAGCGGAGTTTAGGCGAAGCCCTGCTGCTGTAGTACATCAAGATCGTCACCACGCCGTCGTGCTGACGGAACTCTTCCCCGACACTTTGCTGGATCGGAGTCCGGGGATCGTCATCGAGCTGAACGTGTGCTCGAACTCGGAGGTGCCGTAGTTTCGGTGCTTGATCGGTTGGATCGTGAAGACGTACGACTACTTCCTCTACGTTGTGTCAACGCTTCCGCAGTCGGTCTGCGTGGGTACGTAGACAACACTCTCCCCTCTCGTTGCTATGCACACATGATCCTTGCCGTGTGCGTAGAAATTTTTTGAAATTACTACGAAACCCAACAGTGGTATCAGAGCCTAGGTTATTTATGTTGATGTTATATGCACGAGTAGAACACAAGTGAGTTGTGGGCGATATAAGTCATACTGCCTACCAGCATGTCATACTTTGGTTCGGCGGGATTGTTGGAGATGACTCCGGACCAACCTTACGCGATACGCTTACGCGAGACCGGTTCCCCCGACGTGCTTTGCACACAGGTGGCTTGCGGGCGACTGTCTCTCCAACTTTAGTTGAACCAAGTATGGCTACGCCCGGTCCTTGCGAAGGTTAAAACGGAGTCTATTTGACAAACTATCGTTGTGGTTTTGATGCGTAGGTGAGATGGTTCTTGCTTAAGCCCGTAGCAGCCACGTAAAACTTGCAACAACAAAGTAGAGGACGTCTAACTTGTTTTTGCAGGGCATGTTGTGATGTGATATGGTCAAGGCATGATGCTGAATTTTATTGTATGAGATGATCATGTTTTGTAACCGAGTTATCGGCAACTGGCAGGAGCCATATGGTTGTCGCTTTATTGTATGCAATGCAATCGCGATGTAATGCTTTACTTTATTACTAAACGGTATGATAGTCGTGGAAGCATAAGATTGGCGAGACGACAACGATGCTACGATGGAGATCAAGGTGCCGCCGTGACGATGGTGATCATAACGGTGCTTCGGAGATGGAGATCACAAGCACAAGGATGATGATGGCCATTATCATATCACTTATATTGATTGCATGTGATGGTTTCTTTTATGCATCTATCTTGCTTTGAATTGACGGTAGCATTATAAGATGATCTCTCACTAAATTATCAAGAGTGTTCTCCCTGAGTATGCACCGTTGCCAAAGTTCGTCGTGCCCAGACACCACGTGATGATCGGGTGTGATAAGCTCTACGTCCATCTACAACGGGTGAAAGCCAGTATTTGCACAAGCAGAATACTCAGGTTAAACTTGACGAGCCTAGAATATGCAGATATGGCCTCGGAACACGGAGACCGAAAGGTCGAGTGTGAATCATATGGTAGATATGATCAACATAACGATGTTCACCATTGAAAACTACTCCATCTCACGTGATGATCGGTTATGGTTTAGTTGATTTGGATCACGTAACCACTGGGAAGATTAGAGGGATGTCTATCTAAGTGGGAGTTCTTAAGCAATTTGATTAATTGAACTTAAACTTATCATGAACTTAGTACCTGATAGTATCTTGCTTGTTTGTGTTGACTGTAGATAGATGGCTCGTGCTGTTGTTCCGTTGAATTTTAATGCGTTCCTTGAGAAAGCAAAGTTGAAAGATGATGGTAGCAATTATACGGACTGGGTCCGTAACTTGAGGATTATCCTCATTACCTGCACAGAAGAATTACGTCCTGGAAGCACCGTTGAGTGCCAGGCCTGCTGCTGGAGCAACACCGGATGTTATGAACGTCTGGCAGAGCAAAGCTGATACTACTCGATAGTTCAGTGTGCCATGCTTTACGGCTTAGAATCGGGACTTCAACGACGTTTTGAATGTCATGGAGCATATGAGATGTTCCAGGAGTTGAAGTTAATATTTCAAGCAAATGCCCGGATTGAGAGATATGAAGTCTCCAATAAGTTCTATAGCTGCAAGATGGAGGAGAACAGTTCTGTCAGTGAGCATATACTCAAAATGTCTGGGTATAATAATCACTTGATTCAATTGGGAGTTAATCTTCCGATGATTGCGTCATTGACAGAATTCTCCAATCACTGCCACCTAGCTACAAGAGCTTTCGTGATGAACTATAATATGCAAGGGATGAATAAGACTATTCCCGAGCTCTTCGCAATGCTGAAAGTTGCGGAGGTAGAAATCAAGAAGGAGCATCAAGTGTTGATGGTTAAAAAAACCACTGTTTCAAGAAAAAGGGCAAAGGGAAGAAGAAGGGGAACTTCAAGAAGAACAGTGAGCAAGTTGCTGCTCAGAGAAGAAACCCAAAGTCTGGACCTAAGGCCTGAAACTGAGTGCTTCTACTGCAAGCAGACTGGTCACTGGAAGCGGAACTGCCCCAAGTATTTGGCGGATAAGAAGGATGGCAAGGTGAACAAAGGTATATGTGATATACATGTTATTGATGTGTACCTTACTAGAGCTCGCAGTAGCACCTGGGTATTTGATACTGGTTCTGTTGCTAATATTTGCAACTTGAAACAGGGACTACGGAATAAGCGGGCACTAGCAAAGGACGAGGTGACGATGCGCGTGGGAAACGGTTCCAAAGTCGATGTGATCGCGGTCGGCACGCTACCTCTACATCTACCTTCGGGATTAATATTAGACCTAAATAATTGTTATTTGGTGCCAGCGTTGAGCATTAACATTATATCTGGATCTTGTTTGATGCGAGACGTTATTCATTTAAATCAGAGAATAATGGTTGTTCTATTTATATGAGTAATATCTTTTATGGTCATGCACCTTTGAGTGGTCTATTTTTGATGAATCTCGATAGTAGTGATACACATATTCATAATGTTGAAGCCAAAAGATGCAGAGTTGATAATGAAAGTGCAACTTATTTGTGGCACTGTCGTTTAGGTCATATCGGTGTAAAGCGCATGAAGAAACTCCATACTGATGGACTTTTGGAACCACTTGATTATGAATCACTTGGTACTTGCGAACCGTGCCTCATGGGCAAGATGACTAAAACACCGTTCTCCGGTACTATGGAGAGAGCAACAGATTTGTTGGAAATCATACATACAGATGTATGTGGTCCGATGAATATTGAGGCTCGCGCAGGTATCATTATTTTCTGATCTTCACAGATGATTTGAGCAGATATGGGTATATCTACTTAATGAAACATAAGTCTGAAACATTTGAAAAGTTCAAAGAATTTCAGAGTGAAGTTGAAAATCATCGTAACAAGAAAATAAAGTTTCTACGATCTGATCGTGGAGGAGAATATTTGAGTTACGAGTTTGGTGTACATTTGAAACAATGTGGAATAGTTTCGCAACTCACGCCACCCGGAACACCACAGCGTAATGGTGTGTCCGAACATCGTAATCGTACTTTACTAGATATGGTGCGATCTATGATGTCTCTTACTGATTTACCGCTATCGTTTTGGGGTTATGCTTTAGAGACGGCCGCATTCACGTTAAATAGGGCACCATCGAAATCCGTTGAGACGACGCCTTATGAACTATGGTTTTGGCAAGAAACCAAAGTTGTCGTTTCTTAAAGTTTGGGGCTGCGATGCTTATGTGAAAAAACTTCAACCTGATAAGCTCGAACCCAAATCGGAGAAATGTGTCTTCATAGGATACCCAAAGGAAACTGTTGGGTACACCTTCTATCACGATCTGAAGGCAAAACATTTGTTGCTAAATTTGGATCCTTTCTAGAGAAGGAGTTTCTCTCGAAAGAAGTGAGTGGGAGGAAAGTAGAACTTGATGAGGTAACCATACCTGCTCCCTTATTGGAAAGTAGTACATCACAGAAAACTGTTTCTGCGACACCTACACCAATAAGTGAGGAAGCTAATGATGATGGTCATGAAACTTCAGATCAAGATACTACTGACACCTCGTAGATCAACCAGAGTAAGATCCGCGCCAGAGTGGTACGGTAATCCTGTTCTGGAAATCATGCTACTAGATCATGATGAACCTACGAACTATGAAGAAGCGATGGTGAGCCCAATTCCGCAAAGTGGCTTGAAGCCATGAAATCTGAGATGGGATCCATGTATGAGAACAAAGTATGGACTTTGGTTGACTTGCCCGATGATCGGCAAGCAATTGAGAATAAATGGATCTTCAAGAAGAAGACTGACGCTGATGGTAATGTTACTGTCTACAAAGCTCGACTTGTCGCAAAAGGTTTTTGGCAAGTTCAAGGGATTGACTACGATGAGACCTTCTCACCCGTAGCGATGCTTAAGTCTGTCCGAATCATGTTAGCAATTGCCGCATTTTATGATTATGAAATTTGGCAGATGGATGTCAAAACTGCATTCCTGAATGGATTTCTGGAAGAAGAGTTGTATATGATGCAACCAGAAGGTTTTGTCGATCCAAAGGGAGCTAACAAAGTGTGCAAGCTCCAGCGATCCATTTATGGACTGGTGCAAGCCTCTCGGAGTTGGAATAAACGCTTTGATAGTGTGATCAAAGCATTTGGTTTTATACAGACTTTGGAGAAGCCTGTATTTACAAGAAAGTGAGTGGGAGCTCTGTAGCATTTCTGATATTATATGTGGATGACATATTACTAATTGGAAATGATATAGAATTTCTGGATAGCATAAAGGGATACTTGAATAAGAGTTTTTCAATGAAAGACCTCGGTGAAGCTGCTTACATATTAGGCATAAAGATCTATAGAGATAGATCAAAACGCTTAATTGGACTTTCACAAACAACATACCTTGACAAAATTTTGAAGAAGTTCAAAATGGATCAAGCAAAGAAAGGATTCTTGCCTGTGTTACAAGGTGTGAAATTGAGTAAGACTCAATGCCCGACCACTGCAGAAGATAGAGAGAATATGAAAGATGTTCCCTATGCATCAGCGATAGGATCTATCATGTATGCAATGCTGTGTACCAGACCTGATGTGTGCCTTGCTATAAGTCTAGCAGGGAGGTACCAAAGTAATCCAGGAGTGGATCACTGGACAGCGGTCAAGAACATCCTGAAATACCTGAAAAGGACTAAGGATATGTTTCTCGTATATGGAGGTGACAAAGAGCTCGTCGTAAATGGTTACGTTGATGCAAGCTTTGACACTGATCCGACGATTCTAAATCGCAAACCGGATACGTGTTTACATTAAACGGTGGAGCTGTCAGTTGGTGCAGTTCTAAACAAAGCGTCGTAGCAGGATCTACATGTGAAGCGGAGTACATAGCTGCTTCGGAAGCAGCGAACGAAGGAGTCTGGATGAAGGAGTTCATATCCGATCTAGGTGTCATACCTAGTGCATCGGGTCCAATGAAAATCTTTTGTGACAATACTGGTGCAATTGCCTTGGCAAAGGAATCCAGATTTCACAAGAGAACCAAGCACATCAAGAGACGCTTCAATTCCATCCGGGATCTAGTCCAGGTGGGAGACATAGAGATTTGCAAGATACATACGGATCTGAATGTTGCAGACCCGTTGACTAAGCCTCTCCACGAGCAAAACATGATCAGCACCAAGGCTCCATGGGTGTTAGAATCATTAACGGTGTAATCTAGATTATTGACTCTAGTGCAAGTGGGAGACTGAAGGAAATATGCCCTAGAGGCAATAATAAAGTTATTATTTATTTCCTTATTAATCATGATAAAAGTTTATTATTCATGCTAGAATTGTATTAACCGGAAACATAATACATGTGTGAATACATAGACAAACAGAGTGTCACTAGTATGCCTCTACTTGACTAGCTCGTTAATCAAAGATGGTTATGTTTCCTACCATGGACAACAGAGTTCTTATTTGATTAACGGGATCACATCATTAGTTGAATGATCTGATTGACATGACCCATTCCATTAGCTTAGCAACCCGATCGTTTAGTATGTTGCTATTGCTTTCTTCATGACTTATACATGTTCCTATGACTATGAGATTATGCAACTCCCGTTTACCGAGGAACACTTTGTGTGTACTACCAAACGTCACAACGTAACTGGGTGATTATAAAGGAGTCTACAGGTGTCTCCAAAGGTACATGTTGGATTGGCGTATTTCGAGATTAGGATTTGTCACTCCGATTGTCGGAGAGGTATCTCTGGGCCCTCTCGGTAATGCACATCACTTAAGCCTGCAAGCATTGCAACTAATGAGTTAGTTGCGGGATGATGTATTACGGAACGAGTAAAGAGACTTGCCGGTAACGAGATTGAACTAGGTATTGGATACCGACGATCGAATCTCGGGCAAGTAACATACCGATGACAAAGGGAACAACGTATGTTGTTATGCGGTCTGACCGATAAAGATCTTCGTAGAATATGTAGGAGCCAATATGGGCATCCAGGTCCCGCTATTGGTTATTGACCGGAGACGTGTCTCGGTCATGTCTACATTGTTCTCGAACCCGTAGGGTCCGCACGCTTAAGGTTACGATGACAGTTATATTATGAGTTTATGCATTTTGATGTACCGAAGGTTGTTCGGAGTCCCGGATGTGATCACGGACATGACGAGGAGTCTCGAAATGGTCGAGACGTAAAGATTGATATATTGGAAGCCTATGTTTGGATATCGGAAGTGTTCCGGGTGAAATCGGGATTTTACCGGAGTACCGGGAAGGTTACCGGAACCCCCCGGGAGCTAAATGGGCCATGATGGGCCTTAGTGGAAAAGAGAAGAGGCAGCCCTACATGGGCTGCGCCTCCCCTTCCCCTAGTCCACCTTGGTCGGCCAGCCTCCCCCCCTCTAGTCCTTTATATACTGAGGCAGAGGCACCCTAGAACACACAAGTTGATACACGTGATCTATTCCTTAGTCGTGTGCGGTGCCCCCAGCCACCATAATCCTTGATAATACTGTAGTGGAGTTTAGGCGAAGCCCTGCTGCTGTAGTACATCAAGATCGTCACCACGCCGTCGTGCTGACAGAACTCTTCCCCGACACTTTGCTGGATCGGAGTCCGGGGATCGTCATCGAGCTGAACGTGTGCTCGAACTCGGAGGTGCCGTAGTTTCGGTGCTTGATCGGTCGGATCGGGAAGATGTACGACTACTTCCTCTACGTTGTGTCAACGCTTCCACAATCGGTCTGTGTGGGTACGTAGACAACACTCTCCCCTTTCGTTGCTATGCATCACATGATCTTGCGTGTGCGTAGGAAATTTTTTTGAGAAATTACTACGAAACCCAACAAGAAACATATAGCAGCCACGTAAAAACTTGCAACAACAATTATATGACGTCTAACTTGTTTTTGCAGCATATGCCGTGTGATGTGATATGGCCAAAAGGATGTGATGAATGATATATATGTGATGTATGAGATTGATCATGTTCTTGTAATAGGAATTACGACTTGCATGTCGATGAGTATGACAACCGGCAGGAGCCATAGGAGTTGTCTTAATTTATTTATGACCTGCGTGTCAACATAAACGTCATGTAATTACTTTACTTTATTGCTAAAGCGTTAGCCATAGTAGTAGAAGTAATAGATGACGAGACAACTTCAAGAAGACACGATGATGGAGATCATGATGATGGAGATCATGATGTCATGCCGGTGACAACGATGATCATGGAGCCCCGAAGATGGAGATCAAAAGGAGCAAAATGATATTGGCCATATCATGTCACTATTTGATTGCATGTGATGTTTATCATGTTTTACATCTTATTTGCTTAGAACGACGGTAGCTTAATAAGATGATCCCTCACTAAAATTTCAAGAAAAGTGTTCCCCCTAACTGTGCACCGTTGCGAAGGTTCATTGTTTCGAAGCACCACGTGATGATCGGGTGTGATAGATTCTAACGTTCGAATACAACGGGTGTTGACGAGCCTAGCATGTACAGACATGGCCTCGGAACACATGCGAAACACTTAGGTTGACTTGACGAGCCTAGCATGTACAGACATGGCCTCGGAACACGGAAGACCGAAAGGTCGAGCATGAGTCGTATAGAAGATACGATCAACATGAAGATGTTCACCGATGTTGACTAGTCCGTCTCACGTGATGATCGGACACGACCTAGTTGACTCGGATCATGTTTCACTTAGATGACTAGAGGGATGTCTATCTGAGTGGGAGTTCATTGAATAATTTGATTAGATGAACTTAATTATCATGAACATAGTCTAAATTGTCTTTGCAAATATGTTGTAGATAAATAGCTCACGTTGTAGCTCCCTGTTTCAATACGTTCCTAGAGAAAGACCAAGTTGAAAGATATTGTAAGCAATGATGCGGACTGGGTCCGTAGTCTGAGGAGTGTCCTCACTGCTACACAGAAGGCTTACGTCTTTGATGCACCGCTCGATGTGCAAACCCTTACAACGTCGTCTGTGGATGTTGTGAACACCTGACAGACACATCCTGATGACTACTTGATAGTTTAGTGCAGCATACTTCACGGCTTAGAATCGGGATTCCAATGACGTTTTGAACGCCATAAGACATATGAGATGTTCCAAGAGCTGAAATTGGGATTTCAGGCTCATGCCCGTGTTGAGAGGTATGAGACCTCTGACAAGTTCTTTTGCCAACAAGATGGAGGAGAATAGCTCAGCTAGTGAGCATGTGCTCAGAATGTCTGGGTGCTACAATCACTTAAATCAAGTGGGAGTTAAAACTTCTAGATAAGATAGTGATTAATAGAGTTCTCTAGCCACTATCACTAAGCTACTAGATCTTCGTGATGAACTATGACATGCAAGGGATGGAGTTGATCCCGGAGCTGTTCGCGGTGCTTAAGACCGCAAAAGGTAGAAATCAAGAAGGAGCATCAAGTGTTGATGGTTTAACAAGACCACTGGTTTCAAGAAGGGCAAGGGCTAGAAGGGAAACTTCATGGATGGCAAACCAGTTGCCGCTCCAGTGAAGGAACCCAAGGTTGAACCCAAACCCGAGACTAAGTGCTTCTAGTGTAAGAGGAACGGTCACTGGTAGCGGAATTACCCCAAATGCATGGTAGATAAGAAGGCTGGCAACTTCAACAAAGTATATACGTGTTATTAATGTGTACCTCACTAGTACTCCTGGTAGCACCTGGGTATTGGATACCGGTTCAGTTGCTATTATTGGTGACTTGAAGCGAAAGCTACGGACTAAACGGAGACTGGCTAAGGGCGAGGTGACGATGTGTGTTGGAAGTGTTTCCAAAGTTGATGAGATCGCCATCGCACGCTCCGTCTGCCTTCGGGATTAGTATTAAACCTAGATAAATGTTATCAGGTGTCTACGTTGAGCATGAATATGATTAGATCATGTTCATTGCAATACGTATATTCATTTAAGTTAGAAAATAATGGTTATTCTGCTTACATGAATAATACCTTTCATGGTCATGCACCCTATGTGAATGGTTCAGTGAATCTCGGTTGTGGTAATACACATGTTCACGCCAAAAGATGTAGAGTTAATAATGATAGTACCACTTTCTTGTGGCACTGCCGCTTAGGTCATATTGGTGTAAGATGCATGAAGAAACTCCGTGTCGATGGATGTTTGGAGTCGCTTGATTTTGAATCGCTTGACACATGCGAGCCATGCCTCATGGGCAGGATGACTAAGACCCCGTTTTCAGGTACAATGAAACAGGCAAGTGACTTGTTGGAAATCATACATGCTGATGCATGTGATCCAATGAGAATTGAAGCGTGTGGTGGATATCTCTATTTTCTCATCTTCACTGACGATTTGAGTAGATATAGGTATATTTACTTAATGAAGCACAAGTCTAAAATGTTTGAAAAGTTCAAGCGATTTCAGAGTGAAGTTAAGAACCATCATAATGTTGAAAATCAAATTCCTATGATCTGATCGATGAGAATTTCTGAGTTATGAGTTTGGCAATCACTTAAGACGTTGTGGAATTGTTTCACAGTTGAAGCCACCTGGAACACCACAGTTGTAATGGTGTGTCCGGACGTCGTAATCGAACCTTATGAGATATGGTGCGATCTATGATGTCTCTTACCGATCTACCGTTTTCATTTTGAGGTTATGCGTTAGAGACAGCTGCATTCACTTTAGATAGGACACCATCTAAGTCCGTTGAGACGACGTCGTGTGAACATTGGTTTGGCAAGAAACCAAAGTTGTCGTTTCTTAATGTTTGGGGCTGCGATGCTTAAGGCTTCAGCCGGAGAAGCTCGAACCCAAAGCGGACAAACACATCTTCATAGGATAACCAAAGGTGACAGTTGGGTATACCTTCTATCTCAGATCCGAGGGCAAATTGTCTGTCGCTAAGAACGGGTCCTTTCTCGAGAAGGAGTTTCTCTCGAAAGAATTGAGTGGGAGGAAGATAGAACTTGATGAGGTTGTCGAACCTTTACTTCAACCAGAGAGTGATGCAACACAGAAAGATGTTTTCTGTGGCGCCTACGTCTGTTGAAGAGGAAGTTAATGATAGTGATCATGAAGCTTCGGATCAAGTTGCTATCGAACCTCATAGGTCAACAAGGATATGTACTACTCCTGAGTGGTACGATAATCCTGTGTTAGATATCATGTTGTTAGACAACAATGAACCTACGAGCTATGGAGAAGCGATGGTGGGCCCGTATTCCGACAAATGGTTAGAAGCCATGAAATCCGAGATAGGATCCATGTATCAGAACAAAGTATGGACTTTGGTGGACTTGCCCGTTGATCGGCAAGCCATTGAGATAAATGGATCTTTAAGAAGAAGAAGGACGTGGGCAGTAATGTTACCGTCTATGAAGCTCGACTTGTGGGAAAGAGTCTTTTCACAAGTTCAAGGAGTTGACTACGATGAGAATTTCTCACCCGTAGCGATGCTTAAGTCCGTCGGAATCATGTTAGAATTAGCTGTATTTTCGATTATGAAATCTGACAGATGGATGTCAAAACAAGTTTTCTTACCAGTTTTCGGAAGAAAGAGTTGTATGTGATACAATCAAAGTTTTGTCAATCCTAAGGATTCTAAAAGGTATGCTAGCTCTAGCGATCCGTCTATGGACTAGAGCGAGCATCTCGGAGTCAGAATATATGCTTTGATGGAGTGATCAAAGCTTTTAGGTTTATACAATGTTTGCTAGAAACTTGTATTTACAAGAAAGTGAATGGGAGCACTACAACATTTCTGATAAGTATATGTGGATGACATATTGTTGATCCGAAATAATGTAGAATTTCTGGAAAGCATAAACGGTTGTTTGAAGAGTGATTTTCAAAGGAAGACCTGGATAAAGTTGCTTACATATTGGGCATCAAGATCTATAGAGATAGATCAAGACGCCTGATGATACTTTCAAAGAACGCACACCTTGACATGTTTTTGAAGGAGTTCAAAATAGATCAGTCAAAGAAGGGGTTCTTACCTGAGTTGTAAGGTGTGAAGTTGAGTAAGACTCAAAGATTGACCACGGTAGAAGAAAGAGGAAGGATGAAGGTCGCCCCCTATGATTTTGTCATAGGCTCTATATGGTATGCCATGTTGAGTACCGCACCTGATGTGTGCCTTGCCACATGTCTGGCAAGACGGTACAAAGGTGATCTAGGAGTGGATCACCGGATAGCGGTCAAAAATTATCCTTAGAGGATTAAGGAAATGTTTCTCGGTTATGGAGGTGATAAAGAGTTCGACGTAAAGAGTTACGTCGATGCAAGCTTAACACCTATCCAGATAGCTCTGAGTAGAGATACCAGATACATATAATGGAGCAACAATTTGGAATAGCTCCAAGTGGAATGTGGTAGCAGCATCTACGATATGACATAAAGTTTTGCGAAATACATAGGGATCTGAATATGGCGGACCCGTTGACTACAACCTCTCTCACAAGCATAACATGATCAAACCCAGAACTCATTGAGTGTTAATCACATAGTGATGTGAACTTGATTAGTGACTCTAGTAAACTCTTTGGATGTTGGTCACATGGCGATGTGACCTGTGAGTGTTAATCACATGGCGATGTGAACTAGATTATTGACTCTAGTGCAAGTGGGAGACTGTTGGAAATATGCCCTAGAGGCAATAATAAATTAGTTATTATTATATTATATTTCATTGTTCATGATAATCGTTTATTATCCATGCTAGAATTGTATTGATAGGAAACTCAGATACATGTGTGGATACATAGACAACACCATGTCCCTAGTAAGCCTCTAGTTGACTAGCTCGTTGATCAATAGATGGTTACGGTTTCCTGACCATGGACATTGGATGTCGTTGATAACGGGATCACATCATTAGGAGAATGATGTGATGGACAAGACCCAATCCTAAGCCTAGCACAAGATCGTGTAGTTCGTATGCTAAAGCTTTTCTAATGTCAAGTATCATTTCCTTAGACCATGAGATTGTGCAACTCCCGGATACCGTAGGAGTGCTTTGGGTGTGCCAAACGTCACAACGTAACTGGGTGGCTATAAAGGTGCACTACGGGTATCTCCGAAAGTGTCTGTTGGGTTGGCACGAATCGAGACTGGGATTTGTCACTCCGTGTAAACGGAGAGGTATCTTTGGGACCACTCGGTAGGACATCATCATAATGTGCACAATGTGACCAAGGAGTTTATCACGGGATGATGTGTTACAGAACGAGTAAAGAGACTTGCCGGTAACGAGATTGAACAAGGTATCGGGATACCGACGATCGAATCTCGGGCAAGTACTATACCGCTAGACAAAGGGAATTGTATACGGGATTGATTGAATCCTTGACATCGCGGTTCATCCGATGAGATCATCGTGGAGCATGTGGGAGCCAACATGGGTATCCAGATCCCGCTGTTGGTTATTGACCGGAGAGTTGTCTCGGCCATGTCTGCATGACTCCCGAACCCGTAGGGTCTACACACTTAAGGTTCGATGACGCTAGGGTTATAGGGAAAGTATGTACGCAGTTACCGAATGTTGTTCGGAGTCCCGGATGAGATCCCGGACGTCACGAGGAGTTCCGGAATGGTCCGGAGGTAAAGATTGATATATAGGAAGTATGGTTTTGGCCACCGGAAGTGTTACGGGCATCACCGGTAGTGTACCGGGACCACCGGAGGGGTCCGGGGGTCCACCAGGTGGGGCCACCAGCCCCGGAGGCCTACATGGGCCAATAGTGGGAAGGGACCAGCCCCTAGGTGGGCTGGGGCGCCTCCCACCAAGGCCCAAGGCGCCTCCAAGAGGGGAGGGGGGCAAACCCTAGGGCAGATGGGCCCTAAGGCCCACCCCAGGTGCGCCTCCCCCTCTCCCCCTTGTGGCCGCCACCCTAGATGGGATCTAGGGCTGCCGCACCCCTTGGGGTGGGAACCCTAGAGGGGGCACAGCCCCCTCCCCTCCCTCTATATATACTTGAGTTATGGGAGCTGCCCAACACACGATTTGATCTCTCTCTTGGCGCAGCCCTACCTCTCTCCCTCCTCGTCTCTCGTAGTGCTTGGCGAAGCCCTGCTGGAGTCCCGCGCTCCTCCACCACCACCACGCCGTCGTGCTACTGTTGGACGGAGCCTTTCCCAACCTCTCCTTCTCCCCTTGCTGGATCAAGGCGTAGGAGACGTCACTGGGCTGCACGTGTATTGAACGCGGAGGCGCCGTGGTTCGGCGCTTAGATCGGAATCAACCGCGATCTGAATCGCTACGAGTACAACTCCATCATCCGCGTTCTTGCAACGCTTCCGCTTAGCGATCTACAAGGGTATGTAGATGCACTCCCCTTCCCCTCGTTGCTAGATTACTCCATAGATTGATCTTGGTGATGCGTAAAAAAATTTAAATTTCTGCTACGATCCCCAACATTGAGGTCACCGTCAAGTTTGCCCGTGTTGTGGTAAAGGTGTTTGGAGCGGAGTACTCGAGAGAACCAATTGTCGAAGACACCGAAAGGTTGATGGCAATTGGAGCCTCAAGAGGTGTTTCAATCGGTTCAGTTGATTGCACGCTGCTACCTCTTGAGCTTGCGTTGGATTTCCCCGAAGAGGAAAGGATGATGCAGCAGAGTAGCGTAAGTATTTCCCTCAGTTTTTGAGAACCAAGGTATCAATCCAGTAGGAGGCCACGCTCAAGTCCCTCGTACCTGCACAAAACGATAGCTACTCGCAACCAACGCGATTAGGGGTTGTCAATCCCTTCACGGTCACTTACGAGAGTGAGATCTAATTGATATAATATTTTTTGGTATTTTTGGTATAGAGATGCAAAGTGAAAAGTAAAAGGCAAAGTAAAAAGCAAAGCAAGATTAAAGTGATGGAGATTGATATGATGAGAATAGACCCGGGGGCCATAGGTTTCACTAGTGGCTTCTCTCAAGAGCATAAGTATTCTACGGTGGGTGAACAAATTACTGTTGAGCAATTGACAGAATTGAGCATAGTTATGAGAATATCTAGGCATGATCATGTATATAGGCATCATGTCCGTGACAAGTAGACCGAAACGATTATGCATCTACTACTATTACTCCACTCATCGACCGCTATCCAGCATGCATCTAGAGTATTAAGTTAAAAACGGAGTAACGCTTTAAGCAAGATGACATGATGTAGAGAGATAAATTCATGCAATATGAAATAAACCCCATCTTGTTATCCTCGATGGCAACGATGCAATACGTGCCTTGCTGCCCCTTCTGTCACTGGGAAAGGACACCGCAAGATCGAACCCAAAGCTAAGCACTTCTCCCATGGCAAGAAAAACCAACTAGTAGGCCAAACCAAACTGATAATTCGAAGAGACTTGCAAAGATAACTAATCATACATAAAAGAATTCCGAGAAGATTCAAATATTATTCATAGATAGACTTGATCATAAACCCGCAATTCATCGGCTCAACAAACACACCGCAAAAAGAAGATTACATCGAATAGATCTCCACGAGAGAGGGGGAGAACTTTGTATTGAGATCCAAAAAGAGAGAAGAAGCCATCTAGCTACTAACTATGGACCCGAAGGTCTGAGGTAAACTACTCACACTTCATCGGAGGGGCTATGATGATGTAGAAGCCCTCCGTGATGATGGCCCTCTCCGGCGGAGCTCCGGAACAGGCCCCAAGATGGGACCTCGTGGATACAGAAAGTTGCGGCGATGGAATTAGGTTTTTTGCTCCTGTTCTGATCGTTTGGGGGTACGTAGGTATATATAGGAGGAATGAGTACGTCGGTGGAGCACCGAGGGGCCCACGAGGCAGGGGCGCGCCCCCACCCTTGTGACCGCCTCTTTGACTCCTTGGAGTAGGGTCCAAGTCTCCTGGATCACGTTCGGTGAGAAAATCACGTTCCCGGAGATTTTATTCCGTTTGGACTCCGTTTGATATTCTGTTTCTCCGAAATACTGAAATAGGCAAAAAAAAACAGCAATTCTGGGTTGGGCCTCCGGTTAATAGGTTAGTCCCAAAAATAATATAAAAGTGGAAAATAAAGCCTAATATAGTCCAAAACAGTAGATAATATAGCATGGAGCAATCAAAAATTATAGATACGTTGGAGACGTATCAGGCATCCCCAAGCTTAATTCCTGCTCGTCCTCGAGTAGGTAAATGATAAAAAGAGAATTTTTTATGCGGAGTGCTACTTGGCATAATTTCAATGCAAATCTTCTTAACTGTGGTATGAATATTCAGATTAGGAAGATTCAAGACAAAAGTTCATATTGACATAGAGAATAATAATACTTCAAGCAAACCAACAAAACAATTATGTTTTCTTAAAGTAACATGGCCAAAGAAAGTTCATCCCTACAAAATCATATAGTTTAGTCATGCTCCATTTTCGTCACACAAGAATGCTCTCATCATGCACAACCCCAATGACAAGCCAAGCAATTGTTTCATACCTTAATAATTTCAAACTCATAAACTTTCACGCAATACATGAGCATGAGCCATGGATATAGCACTATGGGTGGAATAGAATATAATGATGGGGGTTATGTGGAGAAGACAAAAAGGAGAAAGTCTCACATCAACGAGGCTAATCAATGGGCTATGGAGATGCCCATCGATTGATGTTAATGCAAGGAGTAGGGATTGCCACGCAACGGATGCACTAGAGCTATAAATGTATGAAAGCTCAACAAAAGAAACTAAGTGGGTGTGCATCCAACTTGCTTGCTCACGAAGACCTAGGGCACTTGAGGAGGCCCATTGTTGGAATAACAAGCTAAGTTCTATAATGAAAATTCCCACTAGTATATGAAAGTGATAACTTAAGAGACTCTCTATATGAAGAACATGGTGCTACTTTGAAGCACAAGTGTGGAAAAAAGGAATAGTAGCATTGCCCCTTTTTATTTATTTTCTTTTTTTGGGCCTTTTTTTTCTTTGGCCTTTTTTTGGGACAATGCTCTATTGAATGATGATCATCACACTTCTATTTATTTACAACTCAATGATTACAACTCGATACTAGAACAAAGTATGACTCTATATGGATGCCTCCGGCGGTGTACCGGGATATGCAATGAATCAAGAGTGACAAGTATGAAAAAATTATGAACGGTGGCTTCGCCACAAATACTATGTCAACTACATGATCATGCTAAGCAATATGACAATGATGAATGTGTCATGATAAACTGGATGGTGGAAAGTTGCATGGCAATATATCTCGGATTGGCTATGGAAATGCCATAATAGGTAGGTATGGTGGCTGTTTTGAGGAAGATATAAGGAGGTTTATGTGTGAAAGAGCGTATCATATCACGGGGTTTGGATGCACCGGCGAAGTTTGCACCAACTCTCGATGTGAGAAAGGGCAATGCACGGTACCGTAGAGGCTAGCAATGATGGAAGGGTGAGAGTGCGTATAATCCATGGACTCAACATTAGTCATAAAGAACTCATATACTTATTGCAAAAATCTACAAGCCATCAAAACCAAAGTATTACGCGCATGCTCCTAGGGGGATAGATTGGTAGGAAAAGACCATCGCTCGTCCCCGACCGCCACTCATAAGGAGGACAATCAAAGAACACCTCATGTTTCAAATTTGTTGAATAACGTTTACCATACGTGCATGCTACGGGACTTGCAAACTTTAACTCAATCACTTCCCAAATTCACAATTACTCTACTAGCATGACTTTGATATTACTACCTCCATATCTCAAAACAATTATCAAGCATCCAACTTTTCTTAGTATTCAACACACTCAAAAGAAAGTTTCACCAATCTTGAATACCAAGCATGTTATTATTAAGCAAATTACCATGCTATTAAGACTCTCAAAATAATTTAAGTGAAGCATGAGAGATCAATAGTTTCTTTAAAACAAATCCACCACCGTGCTCTAAAAAAAATCTAAGTGAAGCACATAGAGCAAAACTACTTAGCTCAAGAAGATATAAGTGAAGCACATAGAGTATTCTATCAAATTCTAATTCATGTATGGCTCTCTCAAAAGGTGTGTACAACAAGGATAATTGTGGCACACTAACAACCAAAGACACAAATAATACAAGATTCTCCAAGCAAAACACATATCATGTTGGTGAATAAAAATATAGCTCCAAGTAAATTACCGATGGAAGTGGACGAAAGAGGGGATGCCTTCCGGGGCATCCCCAAGATTTGAATTTTTGGTGTCCTTGGATTATCTTAGGGGTGCCATGGGCATCCCCAAGCTTAGGCTCTTGCCACTCCTTGTTCCATAATCCATCACAAGAATTCACCCAAAACTTGAAAACTTCACAACACAAAACTTAAAGTAGAAAACTCGTGAGCTCCGTTAGCGAAAGAAAACAAAAAACCACTTCAAGGTACTGTAATGAACTCATTCTTTATTTATATTGGTGTTAAACCTACTGTATTCCAACTTCTCTATGGATTATAAACTATTTTACTAACCATAGATTCATCAAAATAAGCAAACAACACACAAAAAACAGAATCTGTCAAAAACAGAACAGTCTGTAGTAATCTGTAGCTAGCGAAATATCTGGAACCCCAAAAATTCTAAAATAAATTTCTGGACGTGAGGAATTTATCTATTAATCATATTCAAAAATAATTAACTAAATAGCACTCTCCAAATAAAAATGACAGCAGTTCTCGTGAGCGCTAAAGTTTCTGTTTTTTTACAGCAAGTTCAACAAGACTTTCCCCAAGTCTTCCCAACGGTTCTACTTGGCACAAACACTAATTAAACATAAAAAATGCAACCAAAACAGAGGCTAAATAATTTATTTATTACTAAACAGGAGCAAAAAGCAAGGAATAAAAATAAAATTGGGTTGCCTCCCAACAAGCGCTATCGTTTAACGCCCCTAGCTAGGCATAAAAGCGAGGATAGATCTAGGTATTGCCATCTTTGGTAGGCAATCCATAAGTGGATCTCATGATAGTTTCATATGGAAATTTTATTTTCTTTCTTGGAAAGTGTCACATGCCCCTTCTTAATGGAAATTGAAATCTAATATTCCCTTCCTTCATATCAATAATCGCACCAACCGTTCTAAGGAAAGGTCTACCAAGAATAATAGGGCAAGAAGGATTGCAATCTATATCAAGAACAATGAAATCTATGAGCACATAATTTCTATTTGCAACAATAAGAACATCATTAATCCCCCATAGGTTTCTTAATAGTAGAATCCGCAAGATGCAAGTTTAGAGAGCAATCATCAAAATTGCGGAAATCTAGCAAATCACACAAAGTTTTGGGGATAGTGGAGACACTAGCACCCAAATCACACAAAGCATAAAACTCATGATCTTTAATTTTAATTTTAATAGTTGGTTCCCACTCATCATAGAGTTTTCTAGGGATAGAAACTTTCAACTCAAGTTTTTCTTCATAAGATTGCATCAAGGCATCAACAATATGTTCGGTGAAGGCTTTCTTTTGACTATAAGCATGTGGAGAATTTAGCACAGATTGCAACAAGGAAATACAATCAATTAAAGAGCAACTTTCATAATTAAATTCCTTGAAATCCAATATAGTGGGTTTAGCAACATCTAGATTTTTATTTCTTTCAATCCCACTTTCATCAATTTCATCATAAAGATCTAAATACTCCAAATTTTTAGAATGCCTTCTAGGTAAGGGAAGATCATGTTCAGTTTCATCAAGATTCATATTGCAAAACAAAGATTTAATAGGAGACACATCAATAACTTTTAGATCTTCATCTTGATTTTCATAGGAATTGGAAGAACACGCTTTAATAAAGGCATCTTTGGAAGCACGCATCCTAGCGGTTCTTTCCTTGCACTCATCAATGGAAATTCTCATGGCTTTGAGAGACTCATTGATATCATGCTTAGGAGGAATAGATCTAAGCTTTAAAGAATCAACCTCAAGAGAAATTCTATCAACGTTCCTAGCCAAATCATCAACT
This sequence comes from Triticum urartu, assembly GCF_003073215.2. Classification (NCBI taxonomy): domain Eukaryota; kingdom Viridiplantae; phylum Streptophyta; class Magnoliopsida; order Poales; family Poaceae; genus Triticum; species Triticum urartu. Next base: position 68,996,476 of record NC_053027.1, read on the forward strand.
TTAAGCAATTTCTCTTCAAGCAAAGCATTAAAATTCTTTTGTGAATTCATAAACTCTTTAACACTATTCTCAAATTCAGAGGGCATCTTATTATAATTTCCATAAGAGTTGTTGTAGGAATTCCCATAATTATTAGAAGGATTACTAGGATATGGCCTAGGATTAAAATTCCCTCTATAAGCGTTGTTACCAAAATTATTCCTACCAACAAAATTCACATCCATAGATTCATTGTTATTCTCAATCAAAGTAGACAAAGGCATATCATTAGGATCAGAAGAAACACTCTTAGTAGCAAATAATTTCATAAGTTCATCCATCTTTCCACACAAAACATTGATTTCTTCTATCGCATGCACTTTTTTTATTAGAAGATCTTTCAGTATGCCATTGAGAATAATTAACCATAATATTATCTAGGAGTTTAGTAGCATCTCCTAAAGTGATTTCCATAAAAGTGCCTCCCGTGGCCGAATCTAAAAGATTTCTAGAAGCAAAATTCAATCCGGCATAAATTTTTTGTATAATCATCCACAAATTCAAACCATGAGTAGGGCAATTACGTATCATTAATTTCATTCTCTCCCAAGCTTGTGCAACATGTTCATGATCAAGTTGCTTAAAGTTCATAATATCGTTCCTAAGAGAGATGATCTTAGCGGGAGGGAAATACTTAGAGATAAAAGCATCTTTGCACTTGTTCCAAGAATCAATACTATTTTTAGGCAAAGATGAAAACCAAGCTTTAGCACGATATCTAAGTGAAAAAGGAAATAGCTTCAATTTAACAACATCATTATTGACATCTTTTTTCTTTTGCATATCACATAAATCAACGAAGCTATTCAGATGAGTAGCGGCATCTTCACTAGGAAGGCCGGCAAATTGATCTTTCATAACAAGATTCAACAAAGCAGTATTAATTTCACTAGGAAGTGCCACTCTACACGGTCATAAGCTTTCATCATGCCCAACTTGATTGCACATGAAAAGTTTTTCCCTTTCTTTCGTCTCTTCATCGTATGGACACTTTCAAATGCCACAAGCACATTATCCGTGATCAAACGACCTGGGACGAAAGCACTTTGCTCCTCGCTGATAATCTCATCCATGCATGGCCTCAGCCAATTGGTTATGACCTTGACAGTGATATTGTATAGAACTGGGCATAAAGCAATGGGACGATACTAGGAGATGTTCTGTGGATGACGTACCTTAGGAATAAGCGTGATAGCAGTATCATTTAGTCCAGCAGGTAGCTCACCACCATTAAGAAAATCAAGCACCGTCGAGACTATGTCATGCTTCAATAGCTCCCAGTGACGTTGATAGAAACCAGCTGTAAATCCATCCACCCCTGGTGCTTTGGATGTGGACATCTGAAATAAAGCTTCTTGAACCTCAGAGGCTTCGAATGGCTTACATAACATATCATTCATGGCCGGCGTGACCCGGTTTGATACATGCGCTAACAATTCATCGCTGTTGCTGTACCCTTGAGATGTATAAAGAGCCTAGTAAAAAACAAGGATCTCTTCCTTGTCCTCATCTCCAGATGCGCAAACAGAGCCATCTGATCACTGCAAATTGGCGATCTTATTTATACGTTTGCGTTGTCTAGCTTGCGCCTGGAAATAGGCTGTGTTGCGGTCTCCTTCGCGCAGCCAAGGGACATTTGACTGCTGCTTCAACCATATCTCCTCGAGTTTAAGCGCTTCTCAGAGCTTTGACATGGTAGTTGTTTCTTCCTATGAAGGCCCCCGTCCGACTGACTGACAACGAAGCTGTCAAGTCGCTTTTGAAGCTGCTGGACTGTCCTTGTTAGGCATCCAAATTCTCAGACCCCCCAAGGCATGAGCTTGCGCTGCAGAGCCTCGAGGGCATTCATTACGCCGTGCAGACCTGGTTGCCTGGCTTGTGCTCTCCAAGTTTCGGTAACCAGCTGATCGTAATCATTATGATATTGCCAAATATTCCCATAACAAAAAGGTTTCGAAGTATGTGAGTTGCTGTTGGGAGGTTGTTGTCGCAAATCCGCTAGTACAAAGCAATGACCCGACTCGATGGAGCAGACATGGTGCACTTTGACATACTCGAATTTTTGTCTGAATTCCTCATTAGCAAACACTCGGTCTAGCCGAGCTTTGACATTGGCATCACCAGATTGCCGGTTATCCCATGTGTAGGGGACACCAGACCAACCTAAATCCTGCAGCGCACATTCATCAGTGGCTTCACAAAATGCTCTCATTTTCCATTCCGGTCTCACGTTGGCCATCCCCTAGCTCCGTTGCCACCCTAACTTTGCTGCTATCTTGACCCCACAACTGTACCACCATTGGCACAAAATCCCTCCTCGCCGCCCATGACATGATTGTTGTCTTGGACGTTGTCACAATATGTCTTCCTCCCCCGGTCATACACTTTTCCTTCCCTACATTTGACAAAATGTCTGAGCTAATTGTTTTAATTCTTTTGTAGGTAAACCGGTGGATTCTTGGGATGGGGAGTTTCAAAACAATCAGCTTGGTGAATTCATTCAAAAAGAGTTCGTCATTTCGTCAGATGATTAGCTCATGATGATGATGAGCATTCATGAGGAAATGGAACATTTTTTGAACTTCAAGGATTCGATCAAAAGACGGAGAATTGTACACCATGATAGGAACATTGGCGCACAACTGCTCTACGACGACTACTTCCAACCCGAACGGGTTTTTTCGGCGTCGCTTTTGGATGCACAAACCCTTATTCTTGCGTGTGGTGGAGGGCGTGGAGACATATGACCCCTAGTACAGTCTCCGAAAGGATTGTTGCGTACTCTCCTTTGTAGAAATGCACGAACCTCTCTGATAATGATTGCATTAGGTACCACCGCAGATGATGTTGGTGAGATGGTCCGGATCGGGGGAAGCACATGTCTCGAGGTCACCGTCAAGTTTGCCCGTGTTGTGGTAAAGGTGTTTGGAGCGGAGTACTCGAGAGAACCAATTGTCGAAGACACCGAAAGGTTAATGTCAATTGGAGCGTCAAGAGGTGTTTCAATCGGTTCAGTTGATTGCACGCTGCTACCTCTTGAGCTTGTGTTGGATTTCCCCGAAAAGGAAAGGATGATGCAGCAGAGTAGCGTAAGTATTTCCCTTAGTTTTTGAGAACCAAGGTATCAATCCAGTAGGAGGCCACGCTCAAGTCCCTCGTACCTGCACAAAACGATAGCTACTCGCAACCAACACGATTAGGGGTTGTCAATCCCTTCACGGTCACTTACGAGAGTGAGATCTGATAGATATAATATTTTTTGGTATTATTGGTATAGAGATGCAAAGTGAAAAGTAAAAGACAAAGTAAAAAGCAAATCAAGATTAAAGTGGTGGAGATTGATATGATGAGAATAGACCCGGGGGCCATAGGTTTCACTAGTGGCTTCTCTCAAGAGCATAAGTATTCTACGGTGGGTGAACAAATTACTGTTGAGCAATTGACAGAATTGAGCATAGTTATGAGAATATCTAGGCATGATCATGTATATAGGCATCATGTCCGTGACAAGTAGACCGAAACGATTCTGCATCTACTACTATTACTCCACTCATCGACCGCTATCCAGCATGCATCTAGAGTATTAAGTTAAAAACGGAGTAACGCTTTAAGCAAGATGACATGATGTAGAGAGATAAATTCATGCAATATGAAATAAACCCCATCTTGTTATCCTCGATGGCAACGATGCAATACGTGCCTTGCTGCCCCTTCTATCACTGGGAAAGGACACCGGCCATGATGACGGCCCTCTCCGGCGGAGTTCCGGAACAGGCCCCAAGATGGGATCTCGTGGATACAGAAAGTTGCGGCGGTGGAATTATGTTTTTTGCTCCTGTTCTGATTGTTTGGGGGGTACGTAGGTATATATAGGAGGAAGGAGTACGTCGGTGGAGCACCAAGGGGCCCACGAGGCAGGGGAGCGCCCTAGGGGGGTGGGCGCGCCCCCACCCTCGTGACCGCCTCTTTGACTCCTTGGAGTAGGGTCTAAGTCTCCTGGATCACGTTCAGTGAGAAAATCATGTTCCCGAAGGTTTTATTCCGTTTGGACTCCGTTTGATATTCTGTTTCTCCGAAATACTGAAATAGGCAAAAAAAACAGCAATTCTGGGTTGGGCCTCCGGTTAATAGGTTAGTCCCAAAAATAATATAAAAGTGGAAAATAAAGCCCAATATAGTCCAAAACAGTAGATAATATAGCATGGAGCAATCAAAAATTATAGATACGTTGGAGACGTATCACACGCGCTGGCAATGGAAGAACTGCCCCCAAACATTTGCGCGGGATGCACCAAGGTCACGCCAAAGTGGCCACCATCATATTTGAAGAAGTCACATCAAAGGACTTGTGAATTTGGCATGCTTTCTTTGGCGTGCTTGGTTCTCACATTGATATCAATGTGCTCTAGCGATTTTCACTGTTTAAGAGACTTTCTGATGTGGATGTGATATCTACTACACAACCTTCTTATTGTAGACGTTGTTGGGCCTCCAAGTGCAGAGGTTTGTACGACAGTAGCAAATTTCCCTCAAGTGGATGACCTAAGGTTTATGAATCCGTAGGAGGCGTAGGATGAAGATAGTATCTCTCAAGCAACCCTGCAACCAAATAACAAAGAGTCTCTTGTGTCCCCAACACACCCAATACAATGGTAAATTGTATAGGTGCACTAGTTCGGCGAAGAGATGGTGATACAAGTGGTATATGGATGGTAGATAAAGGTTTTTGTAATCTGAAAATATAAAAACAACAAGGTAACTAATGATAAAAGTGAGCATAAACGGTATTGCAATGCGTTGAAACAAGGCCTAGGGTTCATACTTTCACTAGTGCAAGTCCTCTCAACAATAATAACATAATTGGATCACATAACTATCCCTCAACATGCAACAAAGAGTCACTCCAAAGTCACTAATAGCGGAGAACAAACGAAGAGATTATGGTAGGGTACAAAACCACCTCAAAGTTATCCTTTCTGATCGATCTATTCAAGAGTCCTTAGTAAAATAACATGAAGCTATTCTTTCTGTTCAATCTATCATAGAGTTCGTACTAGAATAACCCCTTAAGACACAAATCAACCAAAACCCTAATGTCACCTAGATACTCCAATGTCACCTCAAGTATCCGTGGGTATGATTATACGATATGCATCACACAATCTCAGATTCATCTATTCAAACCAACACAAAGTACTTCAAAGAGTGCCCCAAAGATTCTACCGGAGAGTCAAGACGAAAACGTGTGCCAACCCCTATGCATAGGTTCATGGGCAGAACCCGCAAGTTGATCACCAAAACATACATCAAGTGGATCACGTGATATCCCATTGTCACCACAGATAAGCACGTGCAAGACATACATCAAGCGTTCTCAAATCCTTAAAGACTCAATCCGATAAGATAACTTCAAAGGGAAAAGTCAATTCATCACAAGAGAGTAGAGGGGGAGAAACATCATAAGATCCAACTATAATAGCAAAGCTCACGATACATCAAGATCGTATCACCTCAAGAACACGGAGAGAGAGAGATCAAACACATAGCTACTGGCACATACCCTCAGCCCCGAGGGTGAACTACTCCCTCCTCGTCATGGAGAGCGCCGGGATGATGAAGATGGCCACCGGTGAGGGTTCCCCCCTCCGGCAGGGTGCCGGAACGGGTCTAGATTGGTTTTCGGTGGCTACGGAGGCTTCTGGCGGCAGAACCCCCGATCTATTCTGCTCCTCGAAGTTTTTAGGGTATATGGGTATATATGGGAGGAAGAAGTACGTCGGTGGACCTCGGGGCTGTCCACGAAGTAGGGGGGCGCGCCCAGGGGGGTGGGCGCGCCCCCACCCTCGTGGGCAGCCCGGGACTCTCCTGGTCCATCTCCGATACTTTGTGGGCTTCTTCTGGTCCAAAAATAAGTTCCGTGAAGTTTCAGGTCAATTGGACTCCATTTGATTTTCCTTTTCTGTGATACTCTAAAACAAGGAAAAAAACAAAAACTGGCACTGGGCTCTGGGTTAATAGGTTAGTCCCAAAAATAAAATAAAAGTGTATAATAAAGCCCATAAACATCCAAAACAGATAATATAATAGCATGAAACAATCAAAAATTATAGATACGTTGGAGACGTATCAGCATCTCCAAGCTTAATTCCTGCTCGTCCTCGAGTAGGTAAATGATAAAAACAGAATTTTTGATGTGGAATGCTACCTAACATAGTTATCAATGTAGTTCTCTTTATTGTGGCAAGAATATTCAGATCCATAAGATTCAAGACAAAAGTTTAATATTGACATAAAAACAATAATACTTCAAGCATACTAACAAAGCAATCATGTCTTCTCAAAATAACATGGCCAAAGAAAGCTATCCCTACAAAATCATATAGTCTGGCTATGCTCCATCTTCACCACACAATGTATTTAAATCATGCACAACCCCGATGACAAGCCAAGTAATTGTTTCATACTTTTGATGTTCTCAAACTTTTTCAATCTTCACGCAATATATGAGCGTGAGCCATGGATATAGCACTATATGTGGAATAGAAGGGTGGTTGTGGAAAAGACAAAAAGGGAGAAGATAGTCTCACATCAACTAGGCGTATCAACGGGCTATGAAGATGCCCATTATTAGATATCAATGTGAGTGAGTAGGGATTGCCATGCAACGGATGCACTAGAGCTATAAGTGTATGAAAGTTCAACAAAAGAAACTAGTGGGTGTGCATCCAACTTGCTGGCTCACGAAGACCTAGGGCATTTTGAGGAAGCCCATCATTGGAATATACAAGCCAAGTTCTATAATGAAAGATTACCACTAGTATATGAAAGTAACGACATAGGATACTCTCTATTATGAAGATCATGGTGCTACTTTGAAGCACAAGTGTGGTAAAAGGATAGTAGCATTGCCCCTTCTCTCCTTTTCTCTCATTTTTTTGTTTTTGTTTTTTTGGGCCTTCTCTTTTTTATGGCCTTTCTCTTTTTTTCGTCCGGAGTCTCATCCCAACTTGTGGGGGAATCATAGTCTCCATCATCCTTTCCTCACTGGGACAATGCTATAATAATGATGATCATCATACTTTTATTTACTTACAACTCAAGAATTACAACTCGATACTTAGAACAAGATATGGCTCTATATGAATGCCTCTGGCGGTGTACCGGGATGTGCAATGACTCATGAGTGACATGTATGAAAGAATTATGAACGGTGGCTTTGCCACAAATACAATGTCAACTACATGATCATGCAAAGCAATATGACAATGATGGAACGTGTCATAGTAACGGAAACGGTGGAAAGCTGCATGGCAATATATCTCGGAATGGCTATGGAAATGCCATAATAGGTAGGTATGGTGACTGTTTTTAGGAAGGTATATGGTGGGTTTATGATACCGGCGAAAGTTGCGCGGTACTAGAGAGGCTAGCAATGGTGAAAGGGTGAGAGTGCGTATAATCCATGGACTCAACATTAGTCATAAAGAACTCACATACTTATTATAAAAATTTATTAGTTATTGAAACAAAGTACTACGTGCATGCTCCTAGAGGGATAGATTGGTAGGAAAAGACCATCGCTCATCCCCGACCGCCACTCATAAGGGAGACAAACAATAAATAAATCATGCTCCGACTTCGTCACATAACGGTTTACCATACGTGCATGCTACGGGAATCACAGACTTCAACACAAGTATTTCTCAAATTCACAACTACTCAACAAGCATGACTCTAATATTACCATCCTCATATCTCAAAACAATCATCAAGTATCAAACTTCTCATAGTATTCAATGCACTCTATATGAAAGTTTTTATTATACCCATCTTGGATGCCCATCATATTAGAACTAAATTCATAACCAAAGCAAACTACCATGCTGTTCTAAAGACTCTCCAAATAATATAAGTGAAGCACGAGAGTTCATCTATTTCTATAAAAATAAAACCACCACCGTGCTCTAAAAAGATATAAGTGAAGCACTAGAGCAACAACAAACTACTCCGAAAGATATAAGTGAAGATCAATGAGTAGTCGAATAATTATGCAACTATATGAAGACTCTCTAACATTTAAGAATTTCAGATCTTAGTATTTTATTCAAGCAGCAAGCAAAACTAAATAAAATAAAATGACGCTCCAAGCAAAACACATATCATGTGGTAAATAAAAATATAGCTCCAAGTAAAGTTACCGATGAACGAAGACGAGAGAGGGGATGCCATCCGGGGCATCCCCAAGCTTAGGCTTTTGGTTGTCCTTGAATATTACCTTGGGGTGACTTGGACATCCCCAAGCTTAGGCTCTTGCCACTCCTTATTCCATAATCCATCGAATCTTTACCCAAAACTTGAAAACTTCACAACACAAAACTTAACAGAAAACTCCTAAGCTCCGTTAGCGAAAGAAAACAAAACACCACTTCAAGGTACTGTAACGAACTCATTCTTTATTTATATTGGTGTTAAACCTACTGTATTCCAACTTCACTATGGTTTATAAACTCTTTTACTAGCCATAGATTCATTAAAATAAGCAAACAACACACGAAAAACAGAATCTGTCAAAAAACAGAACAGTCTGTAGTAATCTGTAACTAACGCAAACTTATGGAACCCCAAAAATTCTAAAATAAAATGATGGAAGTGAGGAATTTATCTATTAATCATCTTCAAAAAGAATTAACTAAATATCACTCTCCAATAAAAAATGGCAGCAATTCTCGTGAGCGCTAAAGTTTCTGTTTTTTACAATAAGATCAACAAGACTTTCCCCAAGTCTTTCCAACGGTTCTACTTGGCACAAATACTAATTAAAACATAAAAACTCAATCATAACAGAGGCTAGATAATTTATTTATTACTAAACAGGAACAAAAAGCAAGGAACAAAAATAAAGTTGGGTTGCCTCCCAACAAGCGCTATCGTTTAACGCCCCTGGCTAGGCATGATGATTTCAATGATGCTCACATAAAAGATAAGAATTGTAACATAAAGAGAGCATCTTTAAGAATATTACTAGAACATTTAAGTCTAACCCACTTCCTATGCATAGGGATTTTGTGAGCAAACAACTTGTGGGAACAAGTCAACTTGCATAGGAAAGCAAAACAAGCATAACTTCAAGATTTTAAGCATGTAGAGAGGAAACTTGATATTATTGCAATTCTTACAAGCATATGTTCCTCCCTCATAATAATTTTCAGTAGCATCACGAATGAATTCAACAATATAACCAGCACCTAAAGCATTCTTTTCATAATCTACAGGCATAGAAAATTTATCACTCTCCACATAAGCAAAATTCTTCTCATTCGGAATAGTAGTGGGAGCAAACTCAACAAAATAACTATCATGTGAGGCATAATCCAATTGAAAACTAAAATCATGATGACAAGTTTCATGGTTATTATTATTTTTAATAGCATACAAGTCATCACAATAATCATCATAGATAGCAACTTTGTTCTCATAATCAATTGGAACCTCTTCCAAGATAGTGGAATCATTACTAAATAAAGTCATGACCTCTCCAAATCCACTTTCATAATTATCACAATAAGATTCAACATCCTCCAAAATAGTGGGATCACCAGTTCCTAAAGTTGACACTCTTCCAAACCCACTTTCATCAATATAATCATCATAAATAGGTGCCATGCTATCATCATAATAAAATTGCTCATCAAAACTTGGGGGAAAAAATATCATCTTCATCAAACATAGCTTCCCCAAGCTTGTGGCTTTGCATATCATTAGCATCATAGATAGTCAAGGAATTCGTACTAACAACATTGCAATCATGCTCATCATTCAAAGATTTAGTGCCAAACATTCTAATGCATTCTTCCTCTAGCACTTGAGCACAATTATCGAAATCCTTATTTTCATGATAGATATTAAAAAGACGAAGCATATGAGGTAACCTTAATTCCACTTTTTGTAGTTTTCTTTTATAAACTAAACTATTGCTAAAACAAGAAACAAAAAGATTCGATTACAAGATCTAAAGATATACCTTCAAGCGCTAACCTCCCCGGCAATGGCGCCAGAAAAGAGCTTGATGTCTACTACACAACCTTCTTCTTGTAGACGTTGTTGGGCCTCCAAGTGCAGAGGTTTATATGACAGTAGCAAATTTCCCTCAAGTGGATGACCTAAGGTTTATCAATCCATAGGAGGCGTAGGATGAAGATGGTCTCTCTCAAGCAACCCTGCAACCAAATAACAAAGAGTCTCTTGTGTCCCCAACACACCCAATACAATGGTAAATTGTATAGGTGCACTAGTTCGGCTAAGAGATGGTGATACAAGTGGTATATGGATGGTAGATAAAGGTTTTTATAATCTGAAAATATAAAAACAGCAAGGTAACTAATGATAAAAGTGAGCGTAAACGGTATTGCAATGCGTTGAAACAAGGCCTAGGGTTCATACTTTCACTAGTGCAAGTCCTCTCAAGAATAATAACATAATTGGATCACATAACTATCCCTCAACATGCAACAAAGAGTCACTCCAAAGTCACTAATAGCGGAGAACAAACGAAGATATTATGGTAGGGTACAAAACCACCTCAAAGTTATCCTTTCTGATCGATCTATTCAAGAGTCCGTAGTAAAATAACATGAATCTATTCTTTCCGTTCAATCTATCATAGAGTTCGTACTAGAATAACACCTTAAGACACAAATCAACCAAAACCCTAATGTCACCTAGATACTCCAATGTCACCTCAAGTATCTATGGGTATGATTATACGATGTGCATCACATAATCTCAGATTCATCTATTCAAACCAACACAAAGTACTTCAAAGAGTGCCCCAAAGATTCTACCGGAGAGTCAAGACGAAAACGTGTGCCAACCCCTATGCATAGGTTCATGGGCAGAACCCGCAAGTTGATCACCAAAACATACATCAAGTGGATCAATAAAATACCCCATTGTCACCACGGGTATCCCATGCAAGACATACATCAAGTGTTCTCAAATCCTTAAAGACTCAATCCGATAAGATAACTTCAAAGGGAAAACTCAATCCATTACAAGAGAGTAGAGGGGGAGAAACATCATAAGATCCAACTATAATAGCAAAGCTCGCGATACATCAAGATCGTATCACCTCAAGAACATGAGAGAGAGAGAGAGATCAAACACATAGCTACTGGCACATACCCTCAGCCCCGAGGGTGAACTACTCCCTCCTCGTCATGGAGAGCGCCGGGATGATGAAGATGGCCACCGGTGAGGGTTCCCCCCTCCGGCAGGGTGCCAGAACGGGTCTAGATTGGTTTTCGGTGGCTACGGAGGCTTCTGGCGGCGGAACTCCCGATCTATTCTGCTCTTTGAAGTTTTAGGGTATATAGGTATATATGGGAGGAAGAAGTACGTCGGTGGACCTCCGGACTGTCCACGAGGCAGGGGGCGCGCCCAGGGGGGTGGGCGCGCCCCCACCCTCGTGGGCAGCCCGGGACTCTCCTGGTCCATCTCCGATACTCAGTGGGCTTCTTCTGGTCCAAAAATAAGTTCCCTGAAGTTTCAGGTCAATTGGACTCCGTTTGATTTTCCTTTTCTGCGATACTCTAAAACAAGGAAAGAAACAAAAACTGGCACTGGGCTCTGGGTTAATAGGTTAGTCCCAAAAAAATATAAAAGTGTATAATAAAACCCATAAACATCCAAAACAGATAATATAATAGCATGGAACAATAAAAAAATATGGATACGTTGGAGAGGTATCAGGATGCTCCGGCGTGCAACTACACCGACAACGAGCATAACTACAACATGGGGTACCACCTTGTCTGATGGTATCTATCCTCAGTGGACCGCATTTATCAAGACCATGTCCGATCCCCATGGTGACAAATAACGTCACTTTACAACAATGGAAGAAGCAGCCAAGAAGAATATGTAGAGAGCATTCGGAGTGCTCCATGCTCGTTGGAGTATTGTTTGTGAAGCTGCAGTGATGTGAGAATCAGATACATTGTGGGAACTGATGACGTTTTGTGTCATCTTGCACAACACGATTGCCGAGGATGAGGGTGAAGGGGCAAGCCAAACACATGATTTTGAGAATTCCGAAGTAAATGTCCTCCTCCCAGAACAAGATCTCAAGCATGTTGTGAAATTTCTAGAGACGCATCAGAATCTTCGGGATCAAAAAGTGCACATGCAACTATTCAATGATCTTGTGGAGCATATGTGGACCCACAATGAAAACCAAGGAATATAATGACTGTGCACTTGGAACAATTTTTAGGTTTGAACCATGTATTTTTTGCTATGAACAAATGTTGTTTGCGTGTGATATTCATGTGTATGATCGACGTGCATGGGTTTACATTTGAGGATTTGAAAATGAAAGACGTGAATGCAGTGGAGGACATTCGAGGGGTCGTCCGGTGCTGTCCGGGGTCACATCTGGAGGGGGTGGGATGGGGGTCCGTGGATGTTTAATGAGGCGGATTTGCCTATGCTTTCACGAGATCCGCCTTTATTATGTGCCAGCACGACGTGAAAAAATTTCTACTTCCATCTTTGCAATTTTAATTCCTTTTCTGCAGGAGGTTATATGTTTGCATGTTAATTAACATGTTATTAAAAACCCACTCGCAAACAAAAACCTTGGACATGCTTTTCTCCTGTTTTTCCATGCGAACATGCCATTCCTTGCGTTTCTCCCCACTTTAACCATTCGACTTACAAGTCAATACCAACTCAAACAGAGCAGCTAAAATCAAAATTTCTAAACAGAAAAGCAAGCATATCGGACACAACAGTGTCAGATAACGTGTTCATGGGAGTGGACGGCGGCCCCACCCAACCCCAATCAGCCGAGCTGACCCGACCCGAGCCAAGTGGCCACCCAGCATCCTCCCACCACCATCCCATCCGCCTTTATTTAATATAAACAAAACCGGATAAGATCACGCATCCATCGATAACCCCAACGGGTTAACGAGCCGCAGCAAACAAGCAAGCGGACAAACGCCCCCGACCCCGCCCCCCCTCTCGCTCCTGCCGTCGCCCTCACCACCGTGATCCGATCATACACGCGCTTCCCTTCCCTTCCCGCGAGCAGGCCGAGGTACGTACGCACGGCAGCGCGAAGCTCCACCGCTCGCTCGACCGGCCCCCTCCGCGCGGCCGCTCGCCGGCGGCCGGCGGGGTGGAACGGCTCCTTTCTCGCCGCTGCTCCGCGCTCTCCTCGCTTGCCCTTCGAATCGGCGCTCTGCCTGCGCTCTGTTGATTAATTGTTTTTTTTATTGGGTTGGTGTCGCAGGTAAGGGGGGAGAATAGGAGGAGGGAGGCTAGGGCAGGAGGCGGCATGTCCGGGGGAGAGGAAGGCGAGCGGCGCAAGGTGTCGCGCGAGGACATACAGCTCGTGAGCCCCCGCCCCCCATGACCCCTCCCGGCCCTCGGTTTCCCTCTTCGCATGATTTTGTCCTCTCGCTGAACTGAATCCGAACAGCCTCTGTTTTTTTTTTTCTCATTTTTTTTCTTCCGGAAAAGGTCTACTATTAGGTTGTGCGGTGCTTGCAGGCCGGGGTGATTAGAACTGCTTGCCGTTGCAGTTTTATTTCTTTCTTCTTGTCCGTGTGTTTGATTCTGATTACTGTTGGCCCTTGAGAATGGAAGGGGGTGGCTGTGTTGAAGCAAAGGTACAGGTGGGGGTAATAAATGGTAAAGGAAGCATGGAGGGGGGAATATGTGGCCCCCATTGTAGTCAACTAATAAACTGAAATGCAGACTAGGAAATTTCTTAACATGAATTACGATATCTAGTTGGTCGTCACCTACAGTTAGTCAGGTTAGTGCGTTATTATATTCTTCTTCCGAAGTCCTAATCATAGTTCATTAATGGGACGCATGCGATTTTCTTCAGAATTCGAAATTCATTGCACAGGATTGTGCTACTAACAGGGTTCTGTTTCCCTCCAAAGACATTTAAGTTTGAAGCAAGATGCTAACACTTCAAGACCCTAGTAGTTCGCACTGACTACACACTCTCGTCTTTCCATTTTATTTTATTTTTTGATTTTGATAAAATGTGTTCGATGTCATTTCCTACCTTGTGGTTGGCTATTTAATTACTGCCATTTTCACAGACCTATATCTGCCTTGTTATGTGTCTCCTATGTGTCTGAGTCTGTTTATCACATTGTATGCAGAGTCAATTGCGGTTACTGTATATGGCACTGTATGTGTTTGTTTGACATAAAGTTGTGACTGGAGTTTCTTTGCATCTATTTAAGATTCTTTGTTAGTTCTTTTGTGCATGCATATTTCCTTGAAGCAATGAGTTTTCATGCGGAAACTACTTTACAGGTCCAGAATCTCATCGAACGTTGTCTTCAGCTTTACATGAACCAGAAAGAAGTGGTTGAAACTCTATCTTTCCAGGCGAAAATAGAACCCAGCTTTACTGAGCTCGGTAATACTCGTGAACTCAGAAGTTCGCTTACTTCTTATGTTGCACTTTTGCTTGATTTCGTTGAGTGAGGCATCACAACTGGCAACACTTAATAGTTAGATCCCATGGACTCCTTTTTTTCCCCAACTTTTTACATAGCATACATGGTGCTTAGGATTGAAAGCACAGTTTTGTATTGTATTTGAATGCTGTATGTATATATTATGTAGTCCTAGCTTTATTGGCATGATGGTGTCAGCTTGTTAGTCTTTTTCCTTGTTTTGACTACCTTGTCACAGAATGAAAACATTACCAGCTCTATGTTTTTGTTAATATGATTGCAGAATGCAATGCCTTCATGATCTTTGCAGTTTCCCCATCCTTGAATAAAGTATAGCAACTTGAGCAAAATGTGCATTTTCTATAAAGTAGAAAAAATTTCACACCTTGACTCCATGAGGCTCTCTGATACCTAAAATTAATGACAGAGCCACGTAGGAGGCTTTCATGTGTCAAAGTAAATTCCATGCTGCGCGTTGAATCTAAACGGCCTTATCTTTTGAATTTAATGCCATTTCATTACAATTTAACATGATGAATGAATCCCGGCAATTAGCTTATGATGAAAGGAATATTTGTCTTTATCAGAATTTTGGAGAACATAGTGATTCTTTTCTGACATTGAGAACATAATGATTCTATTTTTGTTCATAAACAATTGAATCTTCATTTGGTGTCTTTACTGGTACATGTATGGATGATTTGGCCCTCTCTTTCTCATCCTTATTTCCTCCAGTCTGGCAGAAACTTGAAGAAGAGAACCCTGAGTTTTTTAAGGCATATTATGTGAGGTTGATGCTTAAGAATCAAATAAATGTGTTCAACAAGCTCCTTGCGCATCAGTGTCGTCTTATGAATAAAGATCCTTCTGGAGCACTTTCAATTACCCCTACTGCTCCTAATGGCTCTGACTCGAGCACATGTAAGTTTTTTTTCCCGAGTAGCTTTTATACAGCTAAGTTAACTGGGAGTCCACTTGCTATCTCCTAAAATTTTCCAGTGGCAGTGCAGTTAGATTAATATATTTAATATGTTGCCCATACAGAGCCAATGCAAACTCATTTTGTATAATTGTATGGTAGTTATCTCATCTCCAGTGATAGTTTGATAAAGATTCCTTTTATTCATTCATTACAGATCAAGATCACTATTTCTGGTTTTTGCAAGTCTTGATTCTTGATTTATGCATTAGTAGCTTGCTTTTAATTTTAGCTACGTCACAACCCTATTTTATTATGCTCTAAAGCAGTCTTTTTCTTACTTCCTCAGTGAACCAAAATACATGTTTTTTACAAGACACTACTAGCACTGCAATTCCAGATAGCTTCCTACACAATGGAAATTCTAGTGGTGTAATAAATGGCGCTCCTGCTACTGACCAGTTTATCTATGGTGGTAAAGTTGTCCATGGTCTTCCTAGTGGTATGGATGCTTCAGTTAGTCTACTATCAGCGCATAATTCGACTGGTGGACAGTTTAATGGAGACAATGGCACAACAATAAAGGCAGAGTCTAGCTTTTCGAGCAACCCAGAGTTTGCATTCTGCAACGAGAACACTTACCTAGAGCCTTGCCAATCAATTGGAGATGCCTCCGGTGGGTCCTTTAGTAGCTCTGAACTGAATGGGCAACCACTTGGTGGTACAATTCTTGACATGGATACATCATCATATGGTTTCTTGAGCCAGATTCCTCGCAATTTCAGTTTCTCAGATTTAACAGAGGATTTCAGTCATAGTACAGGTACTTCTGATTGACATTTCTGATATTTATTCTCTCTGTTTGCTTTCTTAAGTCCTGCTGTTACAATACTGTTATTATGTATTTGTGATACCTTTTTCTTTGGGTTCTCTGCAGAAATATTAGAAAATTATGGCAGATCCCCTTTCATCCCTTCTGAGACGAACAACTTCTCAGAGTCTACTGCTGGAGGACATACAGGTTAAACATCCTCCTTCGGTCCACATTCCTCGTTTTCATGCTCACCCACCCTAAATAAGGCAACAAGATAAACGAGTATTCGCTCTGAATTACAGCACTATGCATTGATGCAATGTTAGATCTAGCTAATGGTTCTCTTGCTATT
This sequence comes from Triticum urartu, assembly GCF_003073215.2. Classification (NCBI taxonomy): domain Eukaryota; kingdom Viridiplantae; phylum Streptophyta; class Magnoliopsida; order Poales; family Poaceae; genus Triticum; species Triticum urartu. Next base: position 69,013,086 of record NC_053027.1, read on the forward strand.
GTCAGAAATAGGAAATATACGGCTAGATTCCATATCTGAGGGTGTTAGTTATGAAGATTTTGGAAGTGATTAATCAGCTTTTGATCATACTGCCTGAGGTAATTTCGTGACCAGAAATAGGTTTTAACAGCTGTTAGGTAAATTCACGAATAGATATATTTTCTTTTTTTCATGTAATTTCCTGGTCTTCGTGTGGATTTGATTGGCTGGGGACATGGCATAAATGGTTAACCTACAACTGACCTTGTCTCCCATGTCTAAGCTGAAATCTGTACTGGCACATTCAATGGATATCTTCCTCAGTAGAGAGAGGGTTGAAGTTATTGCCATTAGAATTAATCTGTGTAGAGAGAATAGAGCGAGTATAGCTCAAGACGATTGTAGCTGAATGTGAGTTCACTACACCATCAGTCGTTACGCGGATGATATGACCTTTATATTAGGACTGAAAAAATAGCACATGACCTTTATATTAAAACTGTGAAAACCGGATGATATGACTAGTATCAAGAGTAAATGGCATGCTGTTAACTTGTAAGATTGCCATGGTTGAGTAACTTAAGATGGTACAAGGAAACTATTTCTTAATTGGGGACACATGGATATCATCTTTTGAGGACATGGTAGTGGTGTGTGGTGTGTGGCAACGCTCTCGCCAGAGGTGAATCCGTTGTTTGAACTTATATATTTTTTCATAGCCCAGCTGGCTAGCGAAGTTGACCAAGATCTTCACTGTTCTAACATATTTCGTCCTCCATTTATGTGTGCAGTTTGAGCAGTGATGCGCCATTTGTACAGTGTCCTTTGGGCAGGCAAACCTCTGTAATCATTTGCACTGAACACAGCTAATTTGCGGAAACTGTTCATCGTTGGACTTGCGGTTCTGTGCTGTAGTAGATTGGGATGCAAGAAGCCTATGTTCGCGTATCCTTGCTGATGGTATTGTAGAAGCCTTCTGTAACTGTTTCAGTTACTTGAGATAGCATTAGGTTTGGTTGGAGCCCCTCCGTATGGTGGTTGAGTTATCATCTGTGAGAACCTTGTATAAAGATTGTTCTTAACTGACGCACTTGTTCCACTTCCATTCGAACTGAAGATCATTAGTGACCTCCTTTTATGGTTGGTAAGTTTTATTTTCATGATTTTGCTATCCGATCGACGAGCTGCTGTTATGAAAATTGCGATATGTCTTTAGGTAGTATTACACTACTGGTCTATATTTCCCCTCTTTTTTCTTGAATACAAGAACGAGCATATCATATACTCCCCCGTCCCAAAATAAGTGACTCAACTTTGTACTAGCTTTGTACTAAAACTAGTACAAAGTTGAGTCAGTTATTTTAAGACGGAAGGAGTATTAAAAAAGAGAGCGGGGAAGAAAACCCCTTCACCTTGTTGTGTTGCAGTTTACATGCAACACAACCCACCTCCACCATGATTAGGGCTCGTTTGGTTGTCCGGAATCCCTCAGCCCAGGGAAAGCCCATGACGCATTTGGTCGCTTGCCTGCCACGGGTTTTCCTCCCCTATCTGCATCGTTTCCATGGGAAAACAGTCCACACCTCTAGGGGCCGGGAAGAAATCCCTCGAGGCAATGGCAGCGGCACAACACTTGCTGATCCCCTTTGCTAGTGACCGAGAGCAGCGGATCCACCTTCCTCAAGCGATGATTCCCAAAGCGATGCAAGTTCCTCTGCCCTCCACGACGGCGACGACCCAGTGATTGTCTTTCTCTTGCCCTCGAGGCCCTGCTTCAAAGGTCTCCAATGGACAGCGACGACCCAACGGTGGTCCTCTTCCTCATTCGAGCAGGTTAGCCCTCTCCCCCATCCCCACTACCCACGTCGTCATGTTTCTCTAGTTCATGTCCTGTGGCTCCAGATGCACGAACATGAGCACCATCTCTTCCTCTTCTCCCGCAGAAAATATCTCCCTTTGCCCTTTGTGCCCAAACAACGACGGGGGTGTTTTCCCCTGGTGGCTCGGGGATCCCAAGTGAAAAAGGAACCCCCCCCCCCCCAATGGGGTCTACTGCTTACCATCCCCAACAACCAAATGGGCCCTTCGAGTAACTATACCCTCTCTCATTTATCCACCTTGACAATGAGCCAAAGTAGTCCAACTCTCCCTTCAATATGCCTCCTTGCCTCCATGACCTTTCACCTCTCAATTGTGGTGGCAACTTTAAGTTGTAACAGGGTGGCTCCGTCAAACACTATGGCATTTCGATACTTCCACTGGGTCCAAAAAGGGTGAAGAATAAGTGGTCGAGCGGATCTTAAAAAGAGAGCCCGAGCTCACTATGATAGTTCATAGGCCAACAAGCCCATCAGCCATGTCTAGTCATCACTAGAGGGTTTTAAATTGTCTCAAAAAAAAACTAGAGGGTTTTAAAGAACTCAAAAGTGATTTAGTTTCTAGACGTTCTGTTAATTACTAGGACCCATCTTTTTTTGTCTTTACTAATATTACGACTTTAGGCGAGGCAAGTTGTTTGGTGCATCTAATACCTTTAAATGAAAGTATTTTTTAATAATTTTTAAATTGATGTTATATAAATCTGGATCAAAGGGTATGTATGATTTTCTGAAAAAGTTCGACTGCCAGTACACTAATACGAATCTCTCACTCAACGCAAACTACTATCTGTGACACGATGCTGTGAGGACATATTATGGTAAAATTTATGTGGACATGTTCGTCAGACAATCTGTCTTTATTGCTAGACATCGATTTAGATTTTATCCATTGTAATACACGAAAAAAAAATACACATGTAAATCTCATTTTGTAGGTGTTGGCAAAATAAAAATAAAAATAGTTTGTGATTTGTGATCAGCTCTATTAGTTCTCCAAAATTTATGTTTGGTCTATTTAACTCGATGCACGATACTTTGTTCTCTAACTCTTACCCGTTCAGTTTATGGACATTTAGTGATGGAGATTAAGCATCTTTTAGTTAGTAGAGAGTTTATTTCGATGAAAATTTCGAGAGATCAAAATAGAAATCTATGGCTATATTTGCAGGCCACATGCATCTGGCAAGCCGTGCACAAATCATGGGGGAAGAGAGAAAAATATAAACCTACTATCTTGAAATAAAGACCTTTTCTCGCTATCATATTGATTCAGTGGTGAAAATGCCTGGATTGGAACCATGGCGTTTGTCTTGTTTTTATGGTGCAGCAGATAGGAGTATGAGGTATAAGACGTGGGATACTATGAAAATTCTACGGGGGGAGAATGCACTACCATGGGTGTGCATGGGAGATTTTAATGAAATTTTAAGGCCAGAAGAGCAAATGGGGCCAAATGAGCGTGATAGTGCTCAAATAGAAGGATTCAGAGAAGCAGTTGATGTTTGCGAGTTAGCGGACCTTGGCTACAAAGGGTTGGATTGGACTTTTGAGAAGAGAGTTGTGGGGGGAGAATACTGCAGGGTAAGACTTGATCGAGTGCTGGCTACGGCCAGTTGGTCAGCGTTATTCCCGTATGCCACGGTTGAACACCTAACTGCAGCAAAGTCAGATCATAGCCCAATATTATTGATCAATGAGATGGAGGCAAGCAACCAGAGAATCGCCCTTAAGAGGCCTTTTCGTTATGAATGCATGTGGGAGAGCGATGACAGGTTCGTGGATACACTTCAGGAGGCATGGGGCCGGGATCAGCCGGCGGAAACTATGGCGCAGCTTGCGGCCAAGTTGTCTTCGGTTGGGACCGCCCTGAAACAATGGGGCAAGCTGTCGTTTGGCTCAGTCAGACAGGAGTTGCGCAGGTTACGGCAACAGTTGACTCTGCTTAGAGAGGACCCGACGCGTGTTGGGCCGGGAGTGGAAGAGAAAAGGGTCTTGGATCGGATTGTTGAGCTGTCCTTTCGAGAGGAGACTGATGAGGCAGAGATCTCGCATGGACTGGTTATCTGCGGGGGACAGTAATACGCAATACTTTCAAAGGAAAGCGAGTGCTAGAAGGGCAAAGAACACCATAACACAGTTACAGAAAATAGATGGAACGACCACCTCTGATCCGGAGGAGATGGCTGAGATGACGAATGAATTTTATGAGAACTTATACAAATCAGAAGGATGTATAGGCATAGAAGAAGTTCTGTCACATATTCCGGTAAGAGTTGATGGTAACATGAATGCAAGGCTCAATGCGCAGTATACAAAAGAGGAGGTTAAAGAGGCACTTTTTCAGATGTTCCCAACAAAAGCACCGGGGCCGGATAGTTTTCCGGCGCATTTCTTTCAGAGACATTGGGAACTATGTGGTGATGAGGTAACTGGCGTGATTATAAGATTGCTCAATGGAGAGGACTCACCGGAGGATATCAACCGCACGTTCATCGTTCTTATTCCCAAGATAGCTAGTCCAAAACTGTTAGCACAATTTCGGCCTATAAGTCTTTGCAACGTGATCTATAAGATTGCGTCAAAGGTCTTAGAAAATAGGCTGAAGATTATTCTCCCCGAGGTAATTTCTGAGGAGCAGTCCGCTTTTGTGCCTGGGCGTCTTATCACGGATAACTTCATAATAGCTTATGAGTGCCTACATTACATGAAGACCAGGAGAGTGAAGGCAAACCGTTTTGTGGCTCTGAAGTTGGATATGATGAAAGCATATGATAGACTTGAGTGGCGTTATTTGAAAGCAGTGATGCTCAAGATGGGTTTCAGCCCACGTTTTACAGATATGGTTATGAGGTGCGTGTCTTCAGTCACTTTCTCGGTTCTTTTTAATGGTGGCAGTCTTCATGATTTCAGGCCAACAAGGGGGATGAGACAAGGGGATCCCATATCCCCGTACCTATTCTTGTTAGCCGCGGAAGGCCTCTCGTGTCTGTTAAAAGCCCAAGGGGTGGGGGTCCGAGGACTGTCAGTGGAATAATGCTCCAGCAATCAACCATTTACTTTTTGCAGATGACAGTCTCTTGTTCTTTGAAGCTGATAGTGAGAGTGCTACACAAGTGCGAGATGTGTTGAGAATGTATTGTGATGCTTCGGGACAGCGTATCAACACTGACAAATCCTCTATATTTTTCAGTAAGGGTGTGCCAGAGGCCACACGAGATGAGGTAAAAGTAGTTCTAGATGTCCACAATGAATCACTGTCAGAGAAGTATCTTGGACTGCCGACTGATGTAGGTAAAAACAAGGAGGGAAGCTTTAAATATTTGAAAGACAGAATATGGAAGCATATCCAAGGTTGGATGGAAAAATGCTTATCTGCAGGGGGGGAAAGAGGTGCTTATAAAATCCGTAGCGCAATCTATTCCGACCTACTCAATGTCGTGTTTCAAGTTGCCCCGAGGTCTGATTGAACACTTAAACGGTCTTCTGCGGAAGTTTTGGTGGGGCAGTAAAGGGGGTCAGAGGAAACCAGCATGGGTTTCTTGGAAGACAATGTGCAAACCAAAAAAACATGGGTGGAATTGGTTTCCGGGACGTCGAGCTGTTTAATTTGGCTTTATTGGCTCGGCAAGTGTGGCGACTTCTGCAGGATCCCGAATCATTGAGTGCTCGAGTTCTACGAGCGCGTTACTTCCCGGAAGGCAACATACTTGACGCTGCACTGGGCGCACATCCCTCCCAAGTATGGCGATCGTTGATGGAAGGAAAAGAATTGCTTGTTCTAGGGTTAATAAAGAGGATTGGATCGGGGACAGACACCCGCATATGGGAGGACAACTGGTTGCCGCGTGACTATAAGCTGAAGCTCATATGCACTATATCACCTGATCCACCACAGCTTGTATCAGAGTTAATTGATGCTACAACGCGCACATGGAACAAGCAGGTTTTGATCGAGCATTTCGTCAGCCCGGATGTGGATATCATAATGAATATACCACTAAGTCTCCGAGTGCAACGTGATTTCTGGGCATGGCACTATGATCGGAGAGGGGTTTTTACCATAAGGTCAGCATACAAGATGATTAGTGCCATCAAACATCAGAGAGAGGATTGGTTGGAACACAGGACGAGCCACTCAAATGTGAAGCCGAAAGTAAGGCTTGGTCTCAGCTATGGAAAGTTAAAGTCCCATCTAAAGTAAGGGTTTTTGTATAGAGACTAGCTCACATGTCGTTACCGACTGGTACAGTGCGCAATGAGCGAAACATGGCCACTTCTCCAGCTTGCGGGCTCTGCGATGAGGAGGAGGATTCATGGCGTCATTCCTTGTTTGAATGCCGGATGGCACGATGTGTTTGGGCGTTGGGAGATGAGGAGACCCTGGAGCATGTGATATCAAACAGGAGTGAAGATGCAAGGCTTTGGTTGTTTTGGCTATTTGACACGTTGAACCAACAGGACCTTGCTAGGATGCTCATCACCATGTGGGCGATCTGGTGGGCTAGGAGGAGAGCAATTCACGATGACGAATTCCAAAGCCCTCTTTCTACAATGTGTTTTGTGAACAGATACTTGGAGGACCTGGAGATCGCTGCCAAACGCGCTCCAGCGCGTCCCTCGCAGCCGGTGGTACAAAGGCAGCGCAGGTGGATCCCGCCGGGAGAGGAAGCAATGAAGATCAACGTAGACGGGGCTATCTCTCGCCAAGGAGGAACGGGTGCATCGGCTGCTGTGTGTCGGGACAAAGAAGGCAACTATCTGGGATCTTCAGCGGTGGTTTTTGAAGGATTAGTCGACGCCCCAAGCTTGGAAGCTCAAGCGTGCAACGAGGCGCTTGCCCTTGCTCAAGATCTATTGCTGGCACATGTGGTAATAGCCTCGGATTGCATGCAGGTTGTTTCGGATATTAAGGGGGCGGCGTCATCTTCCTCTTATGCTTTTGTAATTGAAGAGATTAAAACTAGAGTTACAGACTTTGTAGGAGTTAAATTTCGTTTTGAAAGTAGGGAGGCAAACTTTGAGGCCCATGCCTTGGCAAAGGCAGCCTCGTCTCTCCCTACGGGTCGCCATCTGTGGCTAGGGAACCCGCTAGACATTATATGTATTCCTCCGGTTTTGGCTGATCAATAAAATCCCTAGTTACACCTAAAAAAAACTATCTTAATTAACAAAATGAATTGATTAAATATTGGCAAACATGTAAAAGAAGCTTACTTTGTGGATTTTTTTTGACGCGTCAACGGCGGGCTTACGCCGGCGTGAACTTATATTGCCAAACCAAAGTTGTTACAGAAGAGAGTTACAGGAGGGGAGGGAAAGAAGGGCAGAAGAAGAACTAAAAAAAGATTACATAGGTCTAAATTCTCGCAGCCAGGTGGGACAACATAGTACTCCAGTCCCAGAGAAGCGACTGACGTTGTGTATTGCCACATCGGTGAGACCAGAGAGCAAGGTGGTCCGCCGCGGCCATGGCAATGTGGTGGATGCCCAGAGTTCCGTTGCAGAAGACTTTTGCATTGCGATGTTTCCAGGTGTTCCAAAGGATAGCAATTATCACCGTCGAGCGCACCTTATTAGTCATAGTGCCTCCCTAGATGCCCTCTAGGTCGTCCGGAGGCCCAACGCAAAGGTTGTCCAGCTCTTCCCAGAGAGGTCGGAGAAGAGTGCATCTAAGGAGAAGGTGGGCGATGCTCTCACGGGCACCACAAAAAGGGCAAGCATCAGAGGTTGCGATTTATTTGCGGAGTCGTCTCTCGTTGGTGTAGACGCGGTCCTTGTGGGCGAGCCAGAGGAAGATTCTGCATTTCTTAGGAGCGTAGTTCCTCCATATTGCCGCAACCATTGGGTCCGTTGTGGTGTCTTTCCAGACCGCCGAGTAGGCGAGTTTGGTGGAAATGCGTTTGCTCTCCCCCCTGCATATTCTTTTGTCTGGTACCTGTGTATCCAAGTTAACTGAGACTAAAAGAGCACGCAGAGCAACCAGTTCATTTTCCGCTGCGTGGGATAATCGAGGAGCCAGGTCTAGGTTTAGTTTCATGGAAGCAAGCACCCGAGCTGTGGAGGCGGCCTGTCTGGTTGAATGTGAAAAGAGATTGAGGAAGTACAAGCTAGAGAAGTTTGGGTGTTGGGGACCCAAAGGTCGTGCCAGAAGGAGGTGGTAGTTCCATTGCCCACGGTTACAGAGGTGATTGCCCGGAAGAATTCCAAGCCTTTGAGAATATCGCGCCAAACCGGAGTAGCCGAGGGGTTGTAGGGTTCTAGGTCATGGTGGGGGACCATACATACTTGTTAATGATATAGCTAGAAGCGGTAGGGAGGCCAGACTCATGGAGAGTGGAGAGGTGTTTGAGAAGCAAGCAGAGGTTCATGTGTTTGAGGGACGAGAAACCTAGCACCCCCTTCGAGAAGGGGGTACATACGAGGTCCCAGGCCACTTTGCATTGCCCGCCCGTGGTAGTGTCTTGCCCAGAGTAGAAGAAGGCCCTACATCGTTTGTCAATCTCCTGTAGTGTTCCTGCCGAAAGAAGAAGCGCACTCATTGCGTAGATCAGCAAAGCCCGAAGAGCAGCACGGACGAGGATTGCTCTACCCGCTAACGCGAGGAGGAGACCTCGCCAGCCGGCTAGACGCCGGTCAATTTTATCGATGAGGAAGAAAAAGGCATAGATGTTTAGCTTAGAGGTTGACAGGGGTAGACCTAGATAAGAACGAGGAAGGATGCAACAAGACAGCCTAGAATCATCGCTAGGTTAGAAGAGTGTGTTGGGTCGATGTGAATGGGGGCAAATGTGCTTTTGTGGAAATTGATGTGCAGACCGGTGGCTTCAGAGAATTGACCAAGAATGCATTTTAGGTGGTTTAGCTGCTCCTCGATGGCCGGGAGAACAATCAAGGTGTCGCCCTGCGTATTGGAGAACCAGACAGGGGAGAGAGTCATCGAGCGGGTGAGTGAACTGACCCGAATCGAAGTCCTGGATGATCAAGCGTTGCAAAACATCGGCGACAATGATGAAATGATAAGGAGATAACGAGTCACCCTGTCGCAAGCCTTTCTTGCAATTGAACCAAGGGCCCAGTTTACCATTTAGCAGAATTGCTGATGTGCTGGACATGTTGAGACATGAGATCCAACGCTCCCAAAGCAAAGGGAAGCCCTTGGCGTGAAGAATGGTAGTTAAGGCGTCCCAAGAAACTGAGTCAAACGCCTTTTGGAAGTCTAATTTTAAAACAATGGCTGGGACCTTACGTTTGTGGCAAGTCTGAACAATGTCCGCTGCAAGCAGGAAATTTTCTGCAATGCCCCTGCCTCGGATGAACCCCGTTTGCCCATAGTGGATAAGGTCAAGCATAAGATCCTGGGTCCTATTTGCTAGGCACTTGGAGGCTAGTTTGATGGCGCAATTTTGCAGGGAGACTGGCCTGAAATTTTCAGGCTGGTTGGCGCCCAATTTCTTTTGAAGCAGGATGATGAAAGCTTTATTGATACGGCGGAGATCCGCCGAGCAGTTGTGGATGTGGGGGTGATGGAGCCAACAAGGTTTTTGAAAAACCCCAAGAGAATACGTTCTTTGTCCACATGCAAGGTGAAAGAGGAACCAACCACCGAGAGAGATTTTATCTGATTCTTGCGGTGCCGAACGGACGCACAGACATGAAGGTAGGAGGAGTTTTCTTCACCGACGACGCAATCCCGAATCTTAGCACGCCGCCTCCAGTACATGGCAAGATCCGCGTTAATTCTGTGGAGGGAAAGTTTGACGGCCATCCTAAGGCGAAGTTCAAGGGCCGAGAGGGGGTGAAATTCTTCGAGCTTGTTGAGAAGATTAATCGTAGTGTGGCAATTCTTTGCCCAGATGGAGGGTATCCGAGAGTTCACGGACCACTTTTTGGCCATGTTACGCGTGCGTTTTAGGCGGAGAGCAAGCATGCCAATCGAGCCCCTATGACCATACCACAAGTTGACACTAAGCCAATTTGCCGCAACTTGCTCTTTGAAATGAGGGTTAGACAGGAGGGCGTTGTTTAGTCTGAAAATAGAGGATTTGGGAATTTGGGTCGCGGCAGAAAGATTGATCTGGACATGATCCGAGGTTGATCTAGTGGTCAAGGTGAGAGAGTTGTCCGGGGATTTTTGGGCCCAAGCCACATTAATGAGTGCGCGGTCTAGCCGAACCAGGACGGGCACATCTTATTGGTTAGACCACGTGAAAAGACGATCGAGAAGAGAAGAGGGAGGTCTTGAAGCTGCATAGATTGGATAGATGAGGAAAACATAAGGGCCTCATTACTGTTGAAGTTGGAAGATGATTTGTCGGAGGGACGAAGGGTTGAAGTCGCCTATGATCGTCCAGGGGCCCGAGATAGTCAAGGAGAGGTCGAAAATAGAGTCAAGGAAGGCACGTTTGTTAGCAGAATCGCAAGGGCCGTAGACGTTAGTGACCATGAAGGAAAGATCATCAGTTTTAGACTCGAAGGAGCAGGATAGGTAAAACTGGTCTTTAATAACCTTAGTGCAGTCCCAGATATTGCAATTCCAGGCCGTAAGGATTCCTCTGGAGGCGCCACAGGATGGGAGAAAGTGAAGCTCCCGTAGGTTAGGGGGCAAAAAAGTCATGGCCTTGAACCGGTCTACGTCCTGAAGCTTGGTTTCCTGGCAGCAAATGATGGAGCAAGAGGTCGCGGCGATGCCGGCTTTGACATCAGTGCACTTCTTGTGTCTACCTAGGCCTCTCACATTCCAAGAAGATAAGACAAGGTTCTTAATCATTGGACCGGTTCAATACAACATGGTAGGTACTAAGATGACAGTAGATTAATAAGGCGGTGGCACCGTCGGTTACATGACATGGAAACTGATAAGAAGAAGAAAGCGAAAAAGAGAAGGATACATATGCTTCCTCAATACAACGTAGGGGGAGAAAGCATGAGCTAGCTTGAGAACGAAAAGGAAAAAAGGGAAAGAACTCTAGAGGGTAGGCTGGCCCGCACGCCCTGCAGCAAAAGCAACCAAGCCTAAGATAGCTTGCAATTCTGCAATGAAGAATATTGTGCACTGATGAAATGTGATGCTATTTCAGAACTACAAAAGATATACAACCCTCATACTTGAAAGATACACCTCTCCATTATTATTTTCCTCTTCCAGAAGTATTCTGTAACTTTGCATGACATAATGTAACTTCTACACTCTGAACCTGCCAACATGAGCATTTTATGAAGATGGCAATGCACCACCATTACACCAGAGAGCAAAAACTCTTAACCTAGAAATCAAAGAATCTGCAATAAAAGTATCACATATCAAATCTTCTGTACAACAATTATTTCCACTCCATTTTCCCAAGATATCCACTCCTAAAGATAATCATGCCTATCAATACAGAAATTATGGGCAGCAACATATCAACAACAAAAAATCGGGGATTAAAACCAGATATCAAAAGAGCTGTAAGACAAGAGATTGTGAGTTGGAGTTAAGACAAAGAGTGTGGTTTTCGGTAGGTCGCGTTACATGCTACAAAAGATAGGGAGTAGAAGAGAGGCAATTAAAAAGGACATGTGCATGGTGCATAGTGAATGAAAATTTAGTATTTTATACAAACTCTGGCCAAAGAGTATTTTGTACACCTCTCCATTATTACTTGACATAAGGAAGAAATATGACACTCGGAGGGCTCTCTGCGGATCGTAGCGGTGTGGTGGTACGAAGGGGGCGAAGCAATCACATCTTGCCTATAACTTCATCGAGAATATCGCACACAATAAGTGGGTGATTTTTCTGTAATTGCTCAAATCCCTTGGTTTTTTTAATGTCTCGCAACCTATGACGGTCTTTTGCCATATACTTGAGACAACAATCCTTGAGCTGCTGACAATTGTATTGCTGTGCCAGGTCCAAAGTGAAGCACACTGAATCGGCATCTATCGCGTTGCTCAGCTTGCTCGCGCACATCAGTTTCAGTCTTTCCACCGCGTATCGGTCAGCCACGACGAGCAGATGTTGCGCCATGCTTGTGGCCTCTTTCGTGGTCTCCTCCATGAAGTCAGGCAGGCAATCCGTGTACATGTAATGGATGAGGGCCTCGAAAACCTTGGCATCCATATCCTTGATGCAGATGCTGCTTTGCTTGCTCTCCTTCATTGAGCCACCCAGTTGTGCGCGGAAGACCGGCGACCGGGCACCCAACAGGCAGGCATGCACCTTGAAACTCTTGGCTTTTCTGCGAGGACCCCTGAGACTCGTGGAGGAACCAATCTTGACAGTCAGGTCTGCCTTCAGGCCGCTCTCCAGAAGATAGCCGAGATCTGTGCCCAAGTTGGAGGGCGGCACGATGATCTGACCCTCGTTCAGACGGGCGTAGTTGTCGATGAATTCGGAGACCTCGACGGTGCACTTGATCACCAGGCAGTCATCCTTGAGGCACCCGGACGCGGCCAGATCGGCTTTACTGACGAATCTAGCGTAACCCCAGCCGCCAATTTCGCTGGACAAGAACTTTCTAGGCCCGACGCTTCGTTTGTTCTTCTCCCCCGTAGATGGAGATGCAGGATCCTGGAGGCAGAAGAAGCCGGACGCCATGACCTCGTCGGGGCTCAACAGCCTGAGGTATACGGAGGTGCTGTCCGCGACTCCCCTCTCGCCGTTTGGGTAGTAGCGGATGCACCAGTTGGCGCCGCCAACGCGGAAGGTCGACGTGAGATGGGTTTGGCCTGAGACCAAGGAGTGCCCCACGGCCTCGAATAGGTGCCCGCCGGTGTGGACGACCACCGTTGAGGAGGTCTTGCAGGTTGCCATGGCCGCCGCCGCCGCCGATGGCATGATCAAGTGGTTCCTCAAGGACCAAGTACATCGATCTCCATTTATTAGAGGGAATCGATCTCCATATATATATATCGTTAGCTATTACTAAGCCTTTAATTACGCTCGCATTGTTGAAAATTAACCCAGATAACGTGCCGGTTGAATCGGTGATTGATTGGGAGCGCATAATCAACGGTATCTATATAATGATCTTGATTCCTGAATCCTGATACGACACAATATATCGAGCATGTCAAGTTTCAAGTGCACCTAGATCTTTAAAAAAAAGGGTGCACCACGATGATTTGACCGTTTGAGGGCCAAGTATTGTACTACCACTACTAGAAGAACGCCCGTGCGTTGCAACGGGGCCACATTAACTTTAAAAGTTCAATATCAGTTATGTTAATATTACATTTAATATTTTCATACATATCAAGTAACATTGGCGATATTTTTTACCATCAAATTTTCACACACACTCCCTCCCTCCCTCTTCCTCACTCTCTCTTCTGGTTAAACTAATGCGGGAAGAGATTGGGTTAACTATACCACATTAACCGCCGTCCGCCATGGCATTTGCAGGGGTAGCCACCGAGCTCCTCGGATTGACCCCGTGGCACATGCCCGCTCCTATGTGCGTCCATGCCCGAGCCTGCTGCTCTTCTTCCGCGCCTGCGGGGCCACTCCCTCTCCATGCCCACGCCTGTGCCACACCGCGTCGATCGCGCCCGCCACTGCCGTCGCGCTCGCCGCAGCCACCGCACCACTATGACCAGCGTGACTCACACCCTGGCCACGCGCCACACTCTCGCTAGTTGCGCTCGCCCCGTCTGCTGCCGCCTATCCCTTCGCTTGCCCCGCAGTCGCGCCCCTGCCTCGCGCCCCCTCCTGTCACGGCCATCTTCTGCCGGCCGCCCCCTCAGCCACGCCGGCCGCTTGCCTCGCCTGCTGCGTGCTGCTTCCTACTACTATGCGCTGCTCTACCGCAGGTACGCTGCTGCGCCATGTCCTCGACACCGCTGTGGACAAACATGGCGGAGGGATTGTCAATGGAGTACGAGGAGGAGGTGGCGGAGAAGGTGTGGAGAGGCAGGAGGTCTGGGGTGGCGTCAGCTGGCTGTGGTGGAGGGATTTATGCGAGAAGGAGCCGGAGCGGAAGGAGAGGTCACAATTGGAAAGAATCGCAAAAAAAATCATAACCTGAAAATTTCATTCCAAAAAAATGCTAATATCGATGGAAGGGTGATTTCCTTCTATAGATGAAAAACATAGGAAATATTGGTTGTTATCAAGGAAAGGTAAAATTTTAGGCAAGTTAGGATTTTGAACTAATTTCTATGCAAATGGTGTTTTATTGTTTGGTAACGTGATATCAGTGCCTGCCCGTTTGTGACATGTCTGATTAGAAAAGTTTGCAAATGTTAAGAAACTATTTATTGGGAGGAAAGTTTGTGACGTGTCTGTTATTTGTTTCCTGAAAATCTGTTATTTGTTTCCTAAGATAAATTGAACCAATAAAAGGAATTGATTGATTTGCATAATTTAAGGAAGTTAGATCCGTGATTTGTTATACGTTAGGAAAGTTCTGCTTGTACAGTAATAAAGAATGGAGAGAAAAATAAACCGGTGAACTAGGGTGGGAGGGGGTGGTGGGAGAAGAGACGAAAAAAATCAGCGAAAATAAACCGTGAAGACTATTCACCAACTGCTTCATTAAAAGTAGAGACTGGAAAAATCGTCGTTCTCGAGTCCTTTGCAGTTTGCTAAGTATCGAAACACGGGATCACGGGAAAAGGAGTGTTCGTCAGGTTTGCCTCTTGGCGAACAACAGAACACGGCACATGGGAGGTACTACTGAGCCCCATCTTGGACGTACTCGGCAAACATGAAAAAACTCGGTTTATGTGCAATATGCCAAGAACATATTCGAAGGAAGCAGGCAAATAGGTGCCACGTGGCACGGCCATTTATAGCGGATGGCTCCGTGACGGTGGAGAACCATTGCCGAGAAACTTGCCAAAAGAACTCCGCTTAGTCGTAATATGCCGAGAATGAAATCGAAGGCACCCGGCAAACAGAGGCCATGTGGCATAGCTGATGGGCCCATGACCGTGGGTAACCTTTGCCAAGAACCCGACGGAAGATACTCGGCAAACTATGCGGTTTTTAAGAGCATCTTCAACAGTGGCTGTAAAAAACACGTGCACAGGACGGTTTCGCGCGCTCCAGCAGCGGCAGGAAACTCAGGCGCGCGGGAAAAGATTACGCGCGTGCACGAAAAAGCGGCTGGGCGCACACTAGTTTTGGTGTGCGGCGTCCGGCACGCTTTATAAATGCAGCATCCGCCACGCGCCATTCCACCGCTCTCCACCTAGCCACTCTCCCTCTACCGCTCTCTCCCCGCTCTATCTCGCCTTGCCACCGCCGCGCCGCCGGGAAGTTTCGGGCTACCGCGGCGTCCGTGCGGGCCCCTCCGGCGCCTTCTTCGCCGAGATCTGGTCCGGAGAGATGCGCCTCGGCCTCGGCACTTTCGACACCGCCCACGAAGCCACCCGCGCTTACGATGCGGTCGCGTGGCGCCTCTGGCGGCCTCGTAGGGACATGAACTTCCCCAACGTGTCGATGCGGGAGCGAGCGCAGGAGCTCGCGCCTCCCCCGCGACTTATCACCGACGAGGATCGTCGTGACAACCGAAGGTGGGAGCGCCGTCTCGGCCTCGCCGAGATGGACGAGGAAGCTATAGCGCTGTGGCACGAACGCTTCCCGCAAGACATCATCAACGAGCATCAGTTGTACGCGCAAAGGAGGGCGGAGCGAGCCGCCTAACGCGAGGACAAGAATACGCGGAAGGCGGCCACTCAATTCAACATCGACCTAGGAGCAGCGTCGTCCTTGGACTCCAACGACGATCGGTACCTTGACGCCTTCATTGAGACATCGGGGGAGGACATCACCGAGGCGGAGTTGTAGTCGGAGGAGGAGGACGACGAGGAGTAGTTGAACTATCTTTTTTTATCTATCTAGGCTATGAACTATCTATGTATCGTTTTATCTATCCAGTACCTTTTTATTTATCTATCTATGCCTATCATATCGAGTCGGAGTCGAATGTGTATCGAGTCGGAGTAGAAGGAGAAGACGCGAGTAGTAAAAATATAGCGCGTCTGCTGGAGCGGTGTGCGCGTGCAATGTTTTGCAGCGGTCGCTGGAGCCAGCGCTCCGCGGCGCGCAAAAACTGGCTATGGAGGCGTTGAACGTTTTTTTAGCGCGCCGCGTGTTGCGCGCCTGTTGGAGATGCTCTAAGCCACAACTCACATAATTCTATTGATCGGGGCAGGTCGTGGCTCGTCCCCTTCACGGAGGTTGTGCGAAAACATGACCTTCTCCCACGAGGGATCTAGCTTTGTAGGGGGGTGCGTCTGGTTTATGAAGGGGGTGTGGGGCCCGTTCCTTCGTTGATCTCGAAACTTTTTCTGCGCTCATATGGTTCCGGTCTAAGACATGTGTCAGGACCTAAGCTTTTTGGAGGGCCGCCAACCATATTTCGTGCATTTCCCGCATTTTCAAGGGTTTATGCCAGAAATTCAAGAACGGGGCAGCGTCCACATGAAATCATGGACCAAAATGGCTGGGAGTCCCTGACGCAGTCTTCGGTCCAGGCCCAGGCCCTGCGCACACAACCGAGAGGGTGGGCCCCATGGGGGTGGGGGCATGAGGAGGCCATCGACGCGCGTATGTTGCCGTTTAAATCTCTGAAAATTCACGGGAGCCCGGAAATTGACGGGGCCTGGTGCGGCATCTTCACACGGCCCCTGGAGGCCATGGTAAAAATTTGAGGTTGTTTCGAATACGCCTTCACGGAGGTTGGGTGAAAACGTGACCTTCCCCCACGAGGGATCTACTCCAAGTCGAGAGAAATCAGATCGGGTGGAGTTGGATGAAGAACTTATTTGTCCTAGTTGTGATCATTCTTAGTGTAATGCTTGTGTGGTCGATGTAACACAAATGGGTGATATTGAGATTTTTAGTGACTACCTTAGACTTGTTTTGATGCTTTAGTTAGTTTGATGAAGAACTTGGAACTTGTTATGATGCTTTAATTAGCTTGGTGAAGAACTTGGAACTTGTTATGATTCTTTAGTTAGTTTGGCGAAGAATTTGGGACTTGTTATGATTCCTGTGCATTTGCTATATTGATGTATGTATATGTTTTTTGTTGCAGGGCTGATGCAGAAACAAATGAAATTGAACATATGATTCAATATTTGTCGAGTACACAACTTGGTAAACACTAATTTCCAAGAACGAAGCTCGGCAAATAGTCCACGTGTCTGTTCTGGTAGCCTTGTCAGAACTTTGCCGAGTACACATAAGGGGGTCTCGACAAACCTTGGTCATTGGGGCTTGCCTGGGCACGTGACCACCAAGTGGGAGTACTCGGTAAAGACCAAGTTAGCCGAGATCAAGCGGGCCATTCTCGGCAAACTATGGCAGCCACATGGCTCGCTGCTGGCCTTCCAAATTCGCCGAGTCCCCTACCTTGGCTCTCGCCAAAAACGCCTACCACGTGGCAGCCGCCGTCTCCAGAAGGCCCCTCAAGCTACTTTACTTTTTTGTGTTGAGTCTTCTATGTAGTGCTTGGCAAAGATTTTGCCGAGTCCCCGACGGACGGCTACTTTGCCGGCAGGTTTCGGGCCGAGTACCCTTAGCTGAGAACTACACTCGGGAAACTTTCTGCCAAGTGCGAAACAGCTTTCATGCGAGTTTTCCTGGTACTCGGGAAACTCAAAAATTCCAGTAGTGAATGGTACTTTCAGCAGGCAATATCGGTCTTGTCATAAGGCTCTCGAAATTGAACTACTGAGGATGATGGAAGGAATTGCACTATCTGGCCTTAATCTCCCTATCATACTAGAATCAGATTGCATGTAGGTGGTAAGACGTGTCCAGTGCGCCAGCACCGGTAGATCACGTAATGGGTCCATATCATACAAGAAATTAACGCCCTTATATATATATAACTATACATGCCACTTGTGTAGTTAATATTACTCACATACAAGAAATATCACTTGTGTCTTTCACGTCTACAGGATGCAGACGGGACCTTTTGGTAAAAAAAAGGCATTTGTCCCATTTTATAGATAAATGCACAGCCCAGAATACAACAACCATACAACAGAAAGTAAAAAGAAAACGACAAAGATACATGATACCGAACGAGCCACTAACAAGATTCGAATGCATCAAGAACAAGCTTGGGCATCGAGGCCCTCGTTGAACCAAGCTCCTGTTTGGTAGTAGCCCTCCGCCAGAGGAAAACCATGCTTTGTCAATTCCCATTAGGCCAACCATAGTTTGTCCGCAATCAGTGCATGCCTCTGAAGATGGCCCCCTGCCCTCTCGTCCTGGACCGAAGGACATCGCGCCGTCGACGGGCAGAGCCGCTCACCCCAAACTCATATATATGACCTGGACCAACAGGTTTCCGGGGAGAGGACGACGAACATGGCTCCCTCACCTTGCAAAGCAACACCCTTTACATTGCCACCGCCTTCAACAAGGATCATCGTCAACCGGAAGCAGACGAGGGGGAGCACCTCTGATCCCGACAGTCACTCTCCAAGAACAAAGCCTCGACCAACACTCCACTGTCCCAAGGTAGCGCCTTTAAGAAGTAAAATGACGCCAGAGCGATGTCGCCATCCAATACGGGGAATTTGGGTATTCACCCCGAAATTGGAGGTGGGGACAGAGCCGGATTTCGATACAACCTACAGGCAGGGGAATGGCGCCTAAAGTGCCACCAACATCATGGCCGTTGCAGCCGGCCAAGAGATTCCCCCAATCCGTAGCCTCCAGCACCTCAACCCTAGCTAGCCACCGGATCTGACCAACCATAGGTTGCCAACATTGTGGGCCGGCAGGAAAGGAAGTGGATGGAGGGAGAGACAACCTTCTCCAGATCCGCTCCAAGGACAGACGAGGAGGTCCCAGGAGTAGACGCCAACCTGTTGCCCGCATGGCCAAGAGCGGAGCACCCCCGCATCTGCGCCCACCACCGGCCACTAGTATGAGGCGCCACCCGACCGTGGCCGCCACCACGTCTCCTGGCGCTCCACCCACAGACCACCACCACCACGGAGCCCACCGCCGCCAGGCGCCGTCCCCCCCACCACCGCCCATCGCAGCACCGTCGGGCCGCAGCCCGACGACACTAGCCCGCGCCGGCCGCCATCGGGAAGGGGAAGGGAGGCCCCGTCGGCAACGACATTGACAGGGCTTCGTCCGTCCACGCGTGCCAACAACTGCAATGAGAGAGGGGAAGGGAAAGAGGTGAGCTAAGCCAGCGACTAGGGTTTCCCCTCAAGTGGGCTTCACGAACATTACATGAGGCCCAGGCTTCGGAGCTTCCTATACACTCACTTCGCTTTCGGGTCTTAAGAAAAAGACCGGCCTTGTACAGCTTCAAATAGGAAGCGGCAGTTCCTCGAGGGCAGTCAGTTGTAACTAGAACTAAACTTGCCTAGAAAGGATGAATTTCACAGCTTGTATGCTACAGCATTATGTGACGATTCACTATTTCGAACTCTTTTAATTTCTATCCACTTCATTCACTGCTACTCAATATAAAATAACTGGACCATAATAAAACTTATCATGCAAACACTGAGCTAAACTTCAGTTCCCTCCACATTTTCTCATCCGGGCTTGGGACCGGCAAAGGCAGTGTTAAACTGCAACAGTACAAAACACAAATTACAAACGCTACAGCCAATCATTCTGCAAAAAACATACAAGCCACACTCACCAAGTCAATATTCACACACGCGCGCGCAATGGCACACAACAATATTCACACACAGCCACACACACACACACACACACACACACAATGACACACAACAATATTCACACACAATATTCTCGAAAATAGGAAGGTAGAGCCCTAGTTGTCAATATTCACTACGTACAGAAAAAGCTTCTGCAGTTACAAGACGACATATGAACAGATACGTTGTCCTAAAAATCCAGGATGTAAGGAAAATGCAATCGGCGGGAATTATCAAATCAGTGTTTAACTAGTTGTCAATTAAACTAGAAGTTCCCCAGCAAACAAAGAATATGTAACTGAAGATTCCGTAATAGTGATCAAATTAGTCAGTCTATAGTTGTCAATTAAATTAGAAGTTCCCCAGCAAACAAAGAATATGCAACTGAAGATTCCGTAATAAAGATTAAATTAGTCAGTGAACTGTCAGAAGACTGCAAGATTGTGTTGAAAGATGCTTTGTGTGTTAAAATCCAGATGGACGAAGTACAAAATAAACTGGCATATGTACAAAGCATAGTGATCGAATTAGCCAAGTGAACAGTCAGAGGATCACAAGATGTGTGGACAGATGCAACTGAAGATTCCATGATCCAGATTCCACTGAAGAAGCACCAATGAGAAGAACATTCTCTTCCATAAGCAACAAACCAGAATCATCTTTAGCGAAGATGACACTAATCAAAGATATGAGAAAGGTAGAATGTTCAAGGAAAACTATTTGTTCAAGAGGCACCAATGAGAAGAACCTTCCCTTCTGAAAAATCAATTTGATAAGCAACAAACCAAAATCATGACACTAATCAAAGACATGAGAAAAGTAGAATGTTCAAGGCAAACTATTAGTTCAGAACCCTCAACTCTGCATTATTTTAGTTTATAACAACAATTCCTAACACCTCTCTGCATATAAGTCATCAACATTACCCAGCTACAAGTAAGGTAAAATCATCATAAAAGAAATTCGTCCATGTTCACATGTAGATAAAAGGAAGCGAATCGGACATACCCAAGTGAGATTCTCAAGTACTGCCAGGCATTGCCCTCTTTTGGATTCATGGAAACCACCCTTACATAGTACTGAATGGAATCTTCGTACAGACCGTGCATAGAAAGCAACTTAGAAAACAATCTTGCAACAGGGGTTATATGTGAATAACTGTTATATATTATCACAATGAATTTCTGTGCTGAGTTATCACACCATTGGATAAAGATAGATTTCAGGGCCACAAATAGCTAACCTCCCCGCTCGCTCCCGTCCCAACCTCTCCCGTTAGGGTTTCCCCGCCGCCGCCCTAGCCCCCTCCCGCCACCGGCACGTGCGCCCCGGCCCCCCCCCCCCCCCCCCCCCCCCCCCCCCCCCCCCCCCCCCCCCCCCCCCCCCCCCGGAGGCGGACTGGGGCGGCGTGCGCCCCTTTCCCCCTCGTCCCTCACCCTCCTTCCTGCCCTCCCGCCGCCGCCGGCGGTCGCCCCCGGATCTGGCCGGGTGGTGTCGGTGGCGGCGGGTCTTCCAGTACCCGCGCATGCTCCTCCTGCCCGGGGCGATCTCCGGTGGATGCAGCGGTCGCGAGGCTTCTTCGTTTTTTGTCGATCCGCCGTTGTCGGCATTTGTTTCTCTTGTATTTTCTCTTTCATTTCTTTTGGGCATGACTGTGCTGCTTCCGCCCCAGCACCTATCGTTGGTTGTCTCGGTTGGTTGCTTTGTATACAAAGCAGGGGGAAACCCTTTTTCGGTAAAGATAGATTTCAGTGTTCATCGTTATAGTAAGTTAGGTAAATGAGTAGTTCACATTATAACCGTCTGCGCTTAATCAACATTATTCACTAGGTGACATTCATTGTACAAAAAGTGCCCAGAATTTTTACAATACTGAGAGAGCATGATAATAAGACAACCATTTCAATACTAAAAGTGAAAGAACATAAACTCACTTATGTAATGATGACAAGCATGTTAATGGACCAGTGGAGTAATGTTAACTCAATATAAGGTTTCTTATTTCGCAATCGCAGGGTATTTGCGAAAAATGCAATTATACAGTCAACAACATGATCGAGTGATCATTGTGATACACAAGAATTACCTGGTTTAGCATAGCTATTTCTCATATTAGCCCATGCACCGACGTAGTTGGGCTTCAAATCTAGAGCCTGAAATAACAAGCAACAATTTGGGGTTACTTCCAGGCATTTTTTAGTATACCACAATCAACATCTAAAGTAATAAGCCAAAGACCTGGGGAACTCTTTAGTATACCCGTATTTTCTGTAATGAGCGCTAAGATGGTTTCGATCAGTCATCCACTTTATAGTTTATTTATACTAATAAAATAAGTGAAGGATGCAAATAAACATGTATTTGTAGGATCGGACACCAAATCAATGGGATTACACTGCATCAAATAATTTGATTATGATGCAAGAAGCACTTGGGATGTAGCATACATTCAGCAGGAAACACAATCTTGGTGTCAATCACACAGAAACTTATCCACATTCCACAGAGAGGGATTTAGCTGCCCCAATCCCAATGCTTGTGATATGCGACATTACTTTCCATACGCCAATCAGTGTATTAGTTGATCATTTCAAAAAAAAATTAGTTCCAACATGTATAGAGACACTATATTATAAAACTATTTTTGTCAGACAAGAATCATGCTGCTAGCTTTTGCAGTTTGCACCGCAAATACAACTGCCAGAGCATTCCTTAAAAAGGAATAACCAGAGTCTGTGATAGAGACAAAGTGCTATACTTCTTAAACCAAGCATATAAATATACTTAAAAAACAGAACGAAGCTTTCACCAAAGTTGAAGTTCAAGCACGTTCCAAAAAATAATTACCTGCTGGTATGCCAGTACGGCATCAGCATTCTGGATGCTGTTTGCTTGGGTCGCACTGAGCTTGTTCCAGAGAGAATAGTCTTGTGGTTTCAGCTGTAGTGCCGTCTTGAATGAAGCTATAGCTTTATCTTATTCTCTTGATAAGTTGTACAAGACACCCAGAACTATGTGGACATCAGCATCCTCAGGCGACATCTGAGCAGCTTCATTAAACAATCTAACAACATGGTGAGAGGTACGCATCAAAAAAAAAACATGGTGAGAGGTAGGTTGTTTAGTATCCTAAACTAATAAACTTTAGTAAGATCAGAAAACAGATTGTACAGACACATGATTACAGTTAATAATATCTCATAGAAAGGTACAATAAACTGAGACAGTTATACAGAATACCATTTGGAAGCTGGAGATGGAAAGGGTTTAACAAGTTAAAATTGTTTGTTTGATACACCATCATTATGAATTAGATATCCCTCACTTACATCTGGACCATATGGTGAATCAGTTTGGTGGGGAGGGGCGAGACCTCCGTACTTTGGATGATTCTGGAATCTGGAGCCACCTCGAAAGATATCTTAATGCTTTTCCTGTTCCAACTCTGCAGTGATCATATAAGATAAATAGTTCCTCTCATGATGGTATACACAAATATTGAAATATAACAACCGGAAGTAGGGCTATTTCGACAAATTTCCTGCTTTAACAGAAATTCAAAATATATTAGAACATGTTATGAGCACAACTATTGCAGCATTATTACACACTGGGGAGGAGGAGGATTGGAGCATTGGGAAGTTTTTCTAACTGTAAATGAAAATTGAAAAACCTGGAAGATGGCTTAGTTTTTACAATTGAAACCAGCTTGCACAATGCAGATACCTGTTACCTTCCAATCCTACCTTCTACCACTTCATTTCTTATAAGAGCAACTCCAGCAGATTAAGCAGGTCACTGAAATGCTCACATAAATAACACTCACCGTTTGTGTGACGACTGACACCAAGAGCAAGAAGAACTTCCAAGTTGGTAGGATTGGCCTCCTGGGCACGCAGCATTGCAGCAATGGCCTGAAAGCAAGGAAATAAATTAATAATAGCAGACTCTTTTAGCAAAGAAGAAGCATGGAGCCCATCCCGCATACCCCAAGATTCTTAGAACTAACATTCGTTATTTATTTTGTATATATGAATATCTAATTCTTGTGAGGTAAACTACATTAGAGAATGGTTCACATCATTAGTCACGAGAATTAGCATATTGCTTTGGCCTTTCAGACAAGATAAAACAATATTCCTTGAAAATGATCTAAACTCGGTAATGAACAAATATGATGCATCCAATACATCCATGCTGGACTACCATAGTGACAATAATCCGTTCAACATATGCCAAACATGTAGTATATAATACTTGGTATAGGGATGAAAAAGGAGCGGAATCTTTCCGTCTGGTCCGCAGAAAAACGGAAAAAAAAATGTGGAATTGGAAATCTTGGGCAACGGAATTTCTTAGGCAGAAAGGGAAACAAAAACGGTACAACATTTTTCGGCAGAGCAGACACGAAAATGAAATATCTGTTTCCATAAATACGGAAATTTCCGTTATTACCATGGCTGTGTGTGGCCCAATAATCGAGCAGGCAACAATGAACAAGCACACATGCAATGTGTGGGCCACCGGAATGTAAATACAACCTTAACCTAATCCTCTGTCCCTAATTGACAAAGGACAGAGCAGGCGAGCACATCCAATCATCCCGAGCCCACACGCTGCCACCCATCCATCCTTGCTGCGGTGCGATGGCAAGCAGAGCGCCTCCACCACCATCGTCTGTCGCGGGCTCACTGCCCTCCTCCGTTGACGTCGATGC
The DNA here is from genome assembly GCF_003073215.2 of Triticum urartu. Lineage (NCBI taxonomy): Eukaryota > Viridiplantae > Streptophyta > Magnoliopsida > Poales > Poaceae > Triticum > Triticum urartu. The sequence goes on from NC_053027.1 coordinate 69,037,299, forward strand.
CCTATGCCGATAGGGGTGGAAACGGATTGGATAGTGCCCTTCCCACTTCCGTTTTCATATTTCAAAAACAAAGATGAATGCTGAATACGAATACGGAGCGGATGTTACTCGAATATGGATACGGATCAGGTGTTTTCTCAATTCAGAACCGATGCAAATATCTTATAATTTAGTGCCATATTAGGTAAAAGAAATAAGTCAACAATTATGTGACCTAAGATGATCGACTCGCACCATACGATAAATCAATGATAGACGATCGACTCGCACCATACAATAAATCAATGATAGACCAGTAGACGGAGAAACACTGTTGAAGTATATGGGGAATGCCCAACCTTCTCCATCAATTCGGACTTTTGGAGCAACTGGTTGGTGCATGAAGCATGGTGTGCTATCAGAGACAGAGGTCTCGAGTTCGAGTCCTGGCTAGTGTGATTGTTTTCTACAATTGCTGCTCGCTCCCTTCCACATTTGAGGCACGCAGCAAGACAGAGAGACTGCACACGAGTGGGGGTGTTGAAGTATATGTGGAATGCCCAACCTTCTCCATCAGTTTGGACTTTTGGAGCAACTGGTTGGTGCGTGAAACCCAATACATACCACTATAATGCATAATAGTTTCTAAGTTGAATCATACAAAAAAAAGTAAGATTCAACAACTTTTTAGGCCTTTAGAGCATCTCCAATACGTGCCCATAAGGCACCAAATTATGGTTGGAGCAAAATTTGCAACACCTAAAAGTGCTTTTTTACAACACCAAAAACCTCCTTCCGAGTGCTTTTTTACAACACCAAATCGTGCGGTCCCGAGTGGTCCCCCTGGTGTTGCAAAATTCGCAACACTTGGTGTGGGTGTTGTATATTTGGAGTAAAACTTTTGCATATATGGCACCTGTTGGAGCAGCGTTTTCCCCTCGTGATTAAAAAGTGATCCTGCACTATTTTAGGGCACCTATTGGAGATGCTCTTATGTTGGATACTCGCCCCCCGTTTCTTTTTTACTCTGCGTATAAAATTTGTCTGAAGTCAAACTACGTAAAGTTTGACCAAATTTATCTTAAAAATATCGACATTTACAATACAAAAGTTCTATAGTATGAAAATTAATTTCATGATGCATCTACTAATATTGATTTCATATTCTGAATATTGATATTTTTCTAATATAGTTGGTCAAACTTTACGAAGTTTGACTTCAAACAAATTGTATACGCAGACTAAAAAGAAATGGAGGGAATACTTAGCATATAGGGCTAGAATTGTTTAAATTGGCTAACTTTTTTTTCAGATACGGATATATCCAATTCCATATCCAAATTTTTCAAAATCCCATACAACATTTGTATTTGTAAAAAGAATCCAGATATTTCCAATACCCATTTTCATTTTAGTTCGGATGCCAATGTTGACTTGCAATATATGGTTTTCTTGAATATGACTATCGGATATTTCAAATTTTCCACCGCCACTTTCCACCCTTCTATGCCGGTAAACCTTTCTCACACCGATGCGCCACTCCTGCATAGTTTAAGGGTTCTTTTTCCTCCAGCGATAGTGTACACGTCCATACCGTATTCGCTCCATACCTCCTTCGGGTATCTGTATTTGTTTCTGCTCCCACTAAAAAATATGAAAACAAATGTGATATGACTCAATTCCAGCTGTTTCCGCTCCACTTTTATCCCTGACTCGGCATATGAACATCAGAACATCACTAAAATTAATGAGAGGCACAATTACCTGCTGGTCATCATCATTTTCGGCATGTGTTACTCCAAGCAACCTCGAACCTTCAGCATTATCAGGGTTCTTTAAAACTTCAGCCTCCAGAGGAAGAGCAGCTTCACTTAAGAGGCCCTTCCGAAAGAGTTCCTGCACTTCCTGCATTGGATTAGGGTGACCAACATATGGGTTCATCTCAGAAGAAACATAAACCCCTCGAGAAGAGCCAGAACTTTTGGAAGCTGACAGTTGGTTCTGAAACCTACAAACAATGTACAATAATAGTTAATGATAAGCTGTAAACAGAACGTAACCAATCAATGGTAAAAACAAATGACTTCTCAATGAATATTAACCAAACCCTAAGTTCTTTTAGTAATCTGACAGAGAGATTGGTCAGATAACATATCAAGAAAGAAGCAACAGAGGTCGGCTCAACCTTAATACTATTAGCAAAGACAGAAAAACAAGAGACTTGTACTTACTCATCTGCCCACGGATCAGCAGAGCTCTCACCAAAAGCTCCTCCACTGAACTCCTCTGCCCAATCATCCACATTCAATTTGGAGAACTCATCGACCCACTTCTCTTTGAGCCCACCCTGATTCTGTTCACTAGAGAACTCACTAACCCAACTATCGGACCCTTGTGAAAGCTGTAGAACAAATATTAGTGAGGCAAAATCATCAGTGTCCAGCACATGTAAGTGTGAAAGAAGGGACATCGATGTACTATTCCTAAATAGCTACAACCCACTACCTATTTTTCCCACACATGCAAGCATGCCACATGAGCAAGTCCTGCATGCAAGTCATAAATTACATGTTTTTCACATTATTCTATGCATGCAGGGCTGCCACATCATCAATTTGTGCATGTTAGTTATAAGTTATCTTTTCATTAGATTTTGTATTGACAGTATACGTTTTGGGCGATTGCAGCATACCTACATATTTCATCCTTCACATTTTTTGTTAGAAATGATGTTCTGTTAACTGGAATCCACTTTTTATTCTCTTTTTATATGCTTCATGTTTTTTCACCTTTTTAAGATAACATTTGCTTTCCATTAGTTTTAGATGTTTTTTAAGCAACTATTTATGCATATTCTAACAAGATTCCTGTAGCAACATTTGGGGCATCATCTAGTGTTCCTAAATGATAATACCATTATTACACCACTGTTCCTTTTTTACATTGCCTGGAAAAACTAGAACCCCATTTGAGCATGGCATGCATTAATTTACACACATCCAGCTCTCAGGTGAAAACTAAACCCCATTTAGCACACCATACAATTATTTAAATGCATCCAGCTCTCTGGTATTACCTCTTCATGCACAAACTGATCTGCCCAAGAATTTGCATTAGCATTATCCTGTGTTTGAAATTCATCAGCCCAGTCACTGGATTGAGATGCTGAACCTTGTTTTACTTGGTTATCTTCTATAATAAGTTCACCACGGCTCATCTTTGAAACAAAAGGAAAAAGAAAGTGTCATCAGGTGCTTAAGGTTGCAAACTTAAGTGACAAATTCTAAGGATGAAGCACTAGTAGAGATGATCCTATAGTATAATATAAGGTTGCAAAAAATACAGTTGATTAACTTAATGTAAATAAACAATATTATTATTGGTGAAAGATACAGACTTAAGAAAGAGTTCTCATGATCCAATATCTACAAAATTTGAGTTTGAACCATGAAATGTAATAGGCAGTATCCGTAGAATATCTAGCAGAACATATATAATAAATAAATAGGATTTCATATCACCCCAATTGCCACTAAAAAAAGTGTTTTTGACATAAACAGAAACATTGGACACGTGTGCGGTATAACACGATATATCAATAGTGTGTCGTACACCAAATACAAAACTTATTCACAATATATGTTTGTTCATTTCTGCATATCCAATAGAGGTTCTTCTCTATCAGTTTGGAAAGCAAGATCCTATTTAGGAGGTTTGGTCTGACTTTTGGAGGATTCATTGAGATAATTTAGGCATGTTGGACCTAATCTAGAACATTTAGGTTTAGCCTAACATATCAAGATGCAAATGCAATCACATCAATACATGAGTAGGATATTTCCTTATGAAGAAGAAAAATAAATTATGATGAGCTGTTGTTCAAGCAAATTTTCACTGTGGGTAAAAACAATGTGCAAGCAAAATAGAGTTACATGTACAACCAGGCCATTATAAATACCTGGAATTTTGGGTCATTGTTACTTGATAATGTTTCTGCAAGCATACGGGATTGCTGCATAGCTGCGAGATTCACCATGTTCGCTCCTCCCATCTGACCCATGGCCATCTGAGACTGATGCTGATACAGCATAAAGTACATAGCATAATTTAAGCCATGTATCCCACAAATGAACATGCTAGTGCAGAAGGAAACCAAATTATGATGAGTATGCAGATTTCCATACAAATTACAAGGCTTTGTTTTTTTTTTCACTTTATAAGCCAACTAAAACTAGTTAATATTTAACAGATATATTGAAAGAATGTGATCCTTTGTCACCTCATGTTCTAGAATAACTACATTTAGTAAAAGTAAGAATTCTATGTTTACATAAGACTGTCTAAAATAAACACACATACATATATAAAGAATATCTTAAACTTTATTTCTAAATACAGCATACAATTACTCATAGCTACCATAATATCTCGATCAATGGGTAGGGTAGTGAAACTATCAGATTACAGCTGGGTAATGGCATACCAAACCCACATATCCTTTTCTCAAACAAACTTTCTTATTGGATTGTGTTTCCTGTTGGATATTGGCAAAATGGCAATTTACTCACAAAAATGGAAAACATAATTTTCTAATGTTTACGAGAAAATTCCAGTAGAAACAGAACAAACTCAAGAATACTACAGCGCATGGTGCAGATACAAATGAAATCCAGAATTGCATTTGGATACATAGATAGCCAGATATCATCATTTATTTGGCAATCAGATTATCCAGATAAAACGGTATCAATTGCAACATAGTTATACTGGCCTAGAAGCTAAACAGTATCTTCAGCATGGCTGAACTTGGTTCTAGGATGTGTTGTCTGCTCATATGATTAGTATAAACAATGAAAAAACATGCTTCACAATTGATGGTTGTGAAAACGTCAAACATGCTTTTAGAAGGCTCTGACCTGTTCAAACTCAGAGGCCCATCCATTGGGACCATATTGCTGCACAAAAGAGTGCGCCCAACCCTCAGGGTTATTATTTTGCTTGCCAAACTCAGTGATCCAACCCTCAGGGTTATTGTTTTGCTTGCCAAACTCAGTAATCCAATTATTTTCAACATTGTGCATTGGGCCAGATCTCAAAGCACTTTGGGATTGATTCCAGTACTCCTCCATCTCTGGGTACGGCCCATGCAGGGGATTTTTCATTCGATCACTATTGTCAATATCAAGAGAATGCAGCAATGTATTTACCTGATATACGGATAAAAGTGTTACATTCAAGAATGTTCATCTAGTAAACATTCATCAACAAAACATAAGCAGCACATGGAACTTAGAATGTCAAGCAAGTCAACAGGAAACTACTGAGCTAAGCTAATGGAGAAAGGACAGAAATAAGTGTTGTGAGCAAATTTGTATGATCCATGGCTATTCCAGTCACAAATGCAAGAAAAGTTAACCTGTGCTTGTATATATTCTTCAGGTTGATCGGCCAAAATATGGTGTGCCATTATGAAGCTGCGATCACGTATACATTGCTTGTCGGCTTCGGACAAACCAAGAGCTGGTACTGGGACAGCTTGAAATGGCACACCAGCTCGGCCACTTAGAATAAAAGAATGCAGAACACCAGATAAGACCCTTTGTGGTGGACCTGGAACAGAAGTTAGGAGTCATTGCAATGTGTGGTTAATAGACAACCATTCACAGTAGACAGAAATGCTAAGACACAGAAATCTACCATCCAAGGCCGGTCCCAAGGTAGGGCCTGCATTGTTATAAATTTGCTCAAACTCTGCAAAGTTTGCTTCTGGCCCTCCAAATGCAGAATGCCCCGGAGGGCGAAAAGATCCAACCCAATCATTAGCAGGACCCCCACGACTGAAGTCGGCACCCTGCAAGTGTTCAACAACAGTTAGGAATGGCCAAACGGGACACAAAAAGAAAGTTTTGGAGAATCACCATTACCCATGCAAATGGTCGTTGATCTTGCTTGAACTCATTCTCAGAGCCAGGGAGAGTAGACAGTGGAGCTCCGCTATAATCAGACGTAGTTGGAACATTAACTGAGGCTCCAGGAAGTCCCCTTAGTGACTGCACAAAAGAAAATGTTATAACCAATATTTTCTTGGACTTCAGCTACAATTTTTCAATGCATTTTGATGTTAAATATCCCACATTTCCAATTTAATCCACACAAATTCTTATAAATGAACATGGAAACTGGTAGGAGACAAAAAAATATATTTATTCACATATACCTAATGACTGGTATGTTCAGAATAAGGTCAATCAGAGATTCTCAGATAAGTTAATTCACAGAGCACTTGAACTTAAACTGGTGAAATGAGTGTGCTAAATGTTAGAATCCTAGCACGATGAGCTCTTTTAACCCTTTACTCTCTTTTTTAAAACAAGATAACAGCATAGGAATAGAGAAGCCTACCGATACTATAGCGAACTTGGTAGCTTGTACTTTACAAAGCACTGACTCAAGTATCTCGCCCAGCACTTCCGAGCATGGTTCCAGAGCAAGGTAAAAGGGAACAGACACTGAACCTTGAACCAATAATAGCTCTGGCCCGTCTAGTCAGTCTAAATCAATACACCAAGCAATTGGAGACATGCGACAGTACAACCCACGAATCAACCATATTCTTCAGCGCATCTAGACCGCGCGGGATACAGCACTGGCTTCGCGTAACGGAAGCGGCATATGAGCACAGAAGATCTAAAGGGCGCCTATTGATCCAGGCCACCGCAGATGCAGAGGGCAAGCCCTTAAGCTCGAGAGTCCTGACCGACGGGGCGACGGACTTAGGGTTTACCTCCGCTTTGTTGGACTGGCCGAGGAGGGTGTTGGCGAGGGCGCCGAATGGGTTGGAGGAGGACGCCCCGTCCGGGGCGCAGTTGTTCTGGCCGGTGATGAGGTGGCGCGTCCCCATGTCCGCAGAAGGCCCCCGCGGGCGCCGGAAGGACGCGCTGGCGCTGCTCCGATCGCCGGCGGCGAGAGGCGTTCAGCGGGAGGAGATGGGGAGTGAGGAGGAGGAGTCGCGTTGCGTGCGTCCCGGTGGCCTGGCGGGCCCTTTAGGGCGGATTTACAGTGCACGCAAAAAAACCAGCCCCGCCAGATACCCAATAAACCGCCCGGCCTGGCCCAGCCCGGCCCGGCCCAGCCTGTAAAATTTAGAGCGGCCCGTAAACCGCCCTCGATTCCCTCATATATACCGGGGCGACCGGCGTTTAGGGTTCACGTCTTCTTTTACCCCTTTCCCCTTCCGCCGCATTTCTTTACCTCCGGCGGTAAATCCTCATTCCACCTGTCGTGATTAACCGTGCACGCGGGCAACCAAAGCTCGCCCCGATGTCAAGCTCCGGTTGCGAGAGGGGTGGCCAAGGGGGCCATGGCGGCTCGCCGCCGCGCAAGCGCCGCAACAACGACGAGGCCGGGAGCTCCTTCCTCAGCCCGCCGGTGAAGGAGTCGCGCAAGGAGCAGCCGTGGAAGCGTGGCGCGCTGTCCCGCAGCTTCGCCGGGCGGGCGCGGAGCAACTTCGATCGCCTCAACTGGATCTTCTCGCCTGCGCACAAGCGACTCCGGGCGGCGGAGCGCGCGTTGTTCGACGCGAAGAAGGCGGCCATCGCCGAAGACGAAGCGGCATTGAAGGAGGAGTATGACCTGGCCCTGGCGTCCGTCCTCTCCAACTCGTCGATGGAGTACCATCTCGACGTCAAGAAGTCTGGTGATGATGATTGTGCGGAGATTTAGGTCTTTATTATGTTTAGCTAGTATGAACGAACTCCGACAATGTAATGTCTGGCGCGAACTGTTAATTTAAATTATGTCGTATGTGTTATCGGATTTGTTCTTTCTCGCCGTCCACGGTACTGTAATGCTAAAGATTCTCTAAGCTCTTGTGGACCCGATAAGGCCAGGACACGTGAGAGAATTATTTTCTGTGAGCGTATGGATGGTTGGAGCTTTTTTTTTGTTCACACATGAGAAAACACAGGGAACAATGTTTTTTTCCTTTTAAAAAATTCCAAATTTCAGGTTGGTTGAAGACTTGAAGTCTTTCCTATTCTAGTCCAAAGGTTCTTTCTTTTTTTCATTCATGAAAACAGGAAATGTTTTTCTTCTCTTTACAAAAAATCAAATTTCAAGTTGGTTGAAGACTTCCTATTTTTAGTCCAAAAAAGAGGGTCTTCCTATTTTTCTTTCGCATTGCAGTGTGAAAGCACTGGAATTTCCTCGAGTGCACTTATCAGCGAAGTGCTTAGGATTTTCTTTGTACAAAATGTGCCATGTGAGGTTGAACTATCGATGTTAGAGGTCAGCACAGAAGGGCTCGAACCGGATGTGCAAGAGGTTGTCGACGGAGCAGTGGGCCATGGTGGAGAAGGACGACCTCACTGTACAAGTCAATGGCGCCGGCACTATGGAGAAGGAGGAGATCATGACCGCAAGAGCAGATCAGGGGAAAATAAGAGAAAATTCACAGCCTATGTGGCAATGTACAATCATCACTAAAATGGGAAAATGAATGGGGTGATTTGTGCCACAATTTTGCTTAATTTGCGTTAAAATGTGGGAAAAACTGTTAAATGGGTTAATTTCTATCACAAACATGAAACTAAAGGTAAAAATAAAATTCACTCTTTTCTACTATGTTAAAATATCTACGGCGGACCCCTAAAACGGACATGATATTTGTCCGTAGACCGATTCAGATGGTTTCAGAACATGGGGATAGGAGTCAGTTATCCAACTTATATCTCAAATGTCCGTTTCTATTAACTTAATAGGAAAAAGAAAATAGTTTAGCAACTTTCCACCGTGGCTAGCAACCTTCTGCCAAAGCACTTGGCAACCTTCAACCAAAGCACTAAACCATCTGCCATTGAAGCACAAAAAGTTTTAGCAACCTTCCGCCAAAGCTAGTAATATTTGGCTAGCAACCACCTTGAAGCATTTGAAGCTTCAAATAGTTTAGCACCTACCGCCAAAGTTAGTGCTGGTGACCGTGTGCTTAATGACTTCCGTTAAACATGCTCACAACCGGCAGCAGCATTTGGCCAAACGCAAACTAATCATCTTCCGGACAAAGAGGAGAGAGAGGTACCGGGTGGCTTTTGATTGGCCAGGCCAATGTCCAGACTCCCGCAAAGCCTTCCTTATTTGCTTTTGGTTTGCGGGATTTCGAACAGATGGACCGGTTCGCGGGTAGACGTGTGACGACGTTGGATGGCAAAGTGCGTATGGAAAGCTCAGTTCAGACATTTGCGAACGATCTGGGAGTCCGATTTGGAGATGCTCTAAAGCCGTTCTCACTTTCAACATGAAACATGGCTTGTCAATATAGTATTTTTAGTCTTTTATACCTTCACCATAGCTACAAAATCTTGCATGGCAAACATCTCCTCCCATGTAAGAGCATCTACAGTCGGGCGCCTCAAAGCCCCCTCAAACGATCGGACGGACGGCCCGGTCACTGGACGGTAAAAAAACCCGATCCGGATGGGCGCCACAAACGCCTGGGCTGACCGGCAACCCTCGTACCCAGCTCAAATCTGGGGCAGATATGGGGAAGCCCAGGTGCGTCCGCCACGTCGAACTAACATGAGCCCCACAAGAAAACACTTCGAGATCCCGACGATCCGGAGCTCGTCTTCTTTGACGGACCGATGATGTCGCTTGTTAGCGCTCTGGCGCGCCGCGCAAGGCCCCTAGCCCAGCTATTTAAGGCGGACGCCGGCACCGAAACCCTACCTATCCACATTTCCTCTCCTCCCTTTTACCGCTTCTACTTTCCAATCGCCGTCCACGTCCACATTTCACTGCCCCTCCGCCACCACAATCAAGTGTCCATGCCACACGCTGACGAGTTAGGAGCTACCCTTATCTAATGCCGAAGCACCGACCACAACCCCATGAGCAGATCCAGGCAACACGCGAAGCCCGAACCGCTGTGTGGCTACCTCCGGACACGGTGGATCCGAAGAAGGAGGAGGAGGATGAGGATGACGTAGAGTAGGAGGAGGACGCGGGCGACGCCTGATCTATTTGCGGAGCAACATGCAATCCTCGATTCCCTTCAGTCGGAGGCGAAGGCGAAGGCCAACCGCCGTATCCACCAGGCGGAGCAGGAAGCGGGCGTCAATGACACACTTTCCTATATGGATGAGTAGGAGGGGAACCGGAGCCCTCCTACGCGCCCATAACTCGGCGCCCGACACGGAGATTGTGGCATCTCCGATGACGAAGCATAGTTAGGCTAGTGTGATTTGCATAGTACATAGGATTTATTGTGCGTGCTTTGTATGGATCTAAAGGATGAAATATGAGGTACTCAGATGCAGGGGAGAAAGTATGAGGTGTGACCGATTACTGCGTGCGGACGCGTCCGGTCGCGCCCACGAGTGTTGAGGGGTTAGATTTGGTGTCACGGTTGTAGATGCTCAAACCTCCAAACCGTTCTAGAGCTTTTTCTCCATGTATGCATTCCTATATACAACAAAAGAATAAAAGAGAGGAGAGTACTGCTATAAATTGCTCGTTCTATGCTTCTATTCCTGGCTCTCCTCTCTAGATATCCATGCATACCGCAAGAATGCGGACGTTGTCCTGCCAAGAATGCAACTAAATGCACACCAAGAGGTCGCTTCGTTTTCTTGCATGATGCATTGTTTTCCTCTTAATATATTATAGAAGTGTATGCTCTGGTCAATACAACCCAAATACCGATCTGATGAAAAAGACTAGGCAATACATTTATACGTCAACATATATAAAACAAAGCGGCATAAATTTCAAGTGTATTATTTTTGTTTGTGGCACGATGAAGATGTATTCTAGAGGACCAGCGAAGTGTTTCCAATGTGCCATTAAATTTCTTTCAAGGAAACAATTTTTTTCTCTAGCAGAATTATTTATCACTGAAACTACATTGGTTTAAAACAAAAGCAACTATTCCTTCCAAAAAAACTATAATATGATGCTTCGTTGTGATGATGGTCGTGCTTCTTTCTCATTGTGAGCATCGTCACGTGGTGAGTGACATCAATAAGAAGTTGCATGGACGGAGCCAGGCTGTAACAACGATGCGCCATTAGCCAAGGTCCTCGTTGACAACAAAGTAGAACAGCTGAGGATGCGAGGCATGGTTTCATGGAGCCAGATCCGTGAGCTCCCGTTGCTTGATGATCCTCCCTGATGCATGTTGAGCATACATGTTAAGATTGCATCACGTCCATCTACTAAGGGGACGACATCCCGACGTGGCGGATCATGGAGTATACCCTTTTGTGACTTGTAACTAATAGATTTTATTGACCAAATCAGTGGTCAATTATTTTGATGAAACACATGCGAGACTTATAAGATGTGTATATCTATGTGATATATAATTTATGCAGCTCACTAGTAGGAACCGCCTAAACAACTCAAGTATTCCAATCGGTTCTTCAACCGAATAGTCTAAACCCCCGAGATAGATGTTATTGGAGACTGTGTAGAAACCGGCCATGGTATTATGAGTATTAGCGACCGTTGGCTAGATATGGTAAGTGAGACCGCCCAGAAGCTGTGTAGCAAACCGCCTCTAAAGCCGTGTTCTCTCTACTAGTGCTTCATCCTTAGAATTTGTCACTTAAGTTTGCATGAGTGCTTAATGTACAAAGAAAGGCAAAGTATAATAATATAATGTTGTATAATAGGATGAGGAAAATAGAATAGGATTAACTATGATGAGTTTGTCTTTAGCCATGGAGTGCAAGCACAAAGAAAAATAAATATGTCAATCAGGTACTCCTTCCGTTTCAATAGACCTGGCCAAACTTAAAAATGTTTGACTTAGGGCGTATCTATAACTTCAAGAATTTTGGAAGAGAGGGAATAGGAAAGGAAAACCAAAGTTATGATATATGATTCATATGAATGTGTTGAAATAGACTTCTCCCAATCTCTTCTCAAAGATTGCAGTGTCACTTCTTGCATATCACGGCCGGTGGCGAAGTAATTACAGCCTGTTGATTCAGTTTGTCAATGACTTCATCGAGAATATCACACACGACAAGTGGGTGGTTCTTCTTCAATTGCTCAAATCCCTCGGTTCTTTTTATGTCTCGCAGCCTCTCAAAGTCTCTTGCCATATACTTGAGACAGCAACCCTTGAGCCGTTGACAATTGTACCGCTCAGCCAGATCCAAAGTGAAGCCCACCGTCTTGACATCCAGCTCCTTGCCCAGCTTGCTCTCGCACATCAGTTTCAGTCTTTCTACCGCATATCGATCAGCTGCGACGAGCAAATGCCGCGCCATGTTTGTCGCCTCTTCCGTGGTCTCCTCCATGAATGCCGGCAGGGAGTCCTTGTACATGTAGTGCAGCAGGGCCTCGAAAACCTTATCATCCATACCCTCGATGCAGATGCTGCTCTGCCTGCTTTCCATCATGGAGCCGCATAGTTGTGCGCGGAAGACCGGTGACCGCGCACTCAACACACACGCATGCACCTTGAAACTCTTGGACGAACCGATCTTGACAGTGAGGTCTGCCTTGAGCCCCCTCTTTAGAAGATCGCCGAGATCTATGCTCAAGCTGGAGGGCGGCACGGTGATGTTACCGTTATCTTCGTCCTCGCAGATGACTTTGTAGACTTCAACGGTGCACTTGATCACCAGGCAGTCATCCTTGAGGCACCCAGACGCGGCCAAATCGGCTTTGCTCACAAAGCTGCTGGCGCCCAAACCCTTACCGCCGAACAAGAACTTACATGATGTTTTGCAAAACATAAATCTGTTGGTCGATGGCGATTCAGGATCCTGGAGGCAGAAGGAGTAGGACGCCCTGACCTCACCCTCGTCGGGGCTCATCAGCTTGAGGTACACAGACGTGAACCGCTCATCAACCCTCGAGGCGCGGCCGTTTGGGTAGTATAGACGATAGCCCAGTCGTGGCAGCCGGCGCGGAAAGTCTCGGACGTGAGGATGGTGTTGCTTCCTGTGACCCCGGGAGTGGCCGACGACCTTGAACAGATGCTCGCCGGTGTGGACGACCACCGTTGACGAGGTCTTGCTGGTTATCGTGGTGGCCTCCGCCGCCGATGCCGGCATGATCGAGAGCTTCCCAGAAAAAGAAATCGAGAAGGATATCGATCTCCACTTTTTTCTTTTGTACTTATATTGTAGGGAATCGATATCCATAGATCTTGGAGGTTTTGTACTAGGCCTGGGATACAAGTACAACAGCCCAACACGGCCGAGGTAGGTCCCAGGCAGAAAGGGCCCAGTCAGCGTGTCGACCTAGCCACGCACGTACGGACTCATCATCTCGCATCGCACGACGCACGGAGCTACTTATTTATACTCTTTTCTTAATTTTCTCACGTAATTTTAGTTTGTGTAAGCATATGTATGATTAAATATGTGGAAAACTGCTACAACCACTAACCACACCGGAACTTATTATGCGTCCATGTAGATCAGTGTATGCAAAAGAAAATTGAATTGAAATTAAAACTGAAGACAAAAGATCTTTTTCAACGGTTTTCTGTAGTTATGGGAGGCACAAATAAAGCAAGCAATTGATTTGGTACTTTTTATATCCACGTACTATTCTTTGTACTTTGATATATTTATTTATTTTGCCAGATCGTTAAGCATTGAGTTAAAATTCTTGATTTATTGAGCAATTAATTTTCTTTTGCGGGAATTAAACTTTGTTTTACCCTGCGGAAAAATTTAAACTCTGTTTTGTATGTTTTTGTATGGGGTATATTTTTTGAAATGTTATGATGTATTTCTTGGATAGTTATAGTGCTAAAGTTTTTTCATTTTGCTGAGAAAAAATTGGTCCAGGGTTTGCTTAAATCTTGACTCCGCCACTGCATATATGCATTGTTGGGTTATCAAGGTACATGCATGTAGAAACAACCAGCCTCTTGTTCGTCGTCTCGGTCGCCAGCGAGCTAGCCATCCTCTCCAACTTGTCCAGCTTGCCGTCCTGGTGGCATTTCCGGTCTCCAGATTATGCATACTGGATACATGGATTTCGCATCTTCATCTTGGGTCAGCCTGATTTACCCAATGGGTCAGCGAGGCCATAATTTTTTTTATGAAATCGGCGGACCCATGGCCTCACATAGCCACGAGGCCAGGTCTGGGTCGGCCCATTCCCATCTTGGCGCACGCCCACAGGATCACTTCAACATCATCCGTGCATGGTAAATTCCAGGACAACACCGTTAATTGTCTTGCGCTATACCACGAGTGAACTAGGACGAACTGATGTCTACTTTGAATGCTCGTGTAATCGCTACACATTACAAATTTTGAGCGAAAAACTAATTAGTTGTTCATATGTTGTAATGAGAACATAAATATTGTAGTGGTTCAATAACAAGCATGTCAAATATACCTTTAGAATCCTTGTACACATCAAACATCATTGTCGACCCTTTTTTATTGTTATAAATCACTCTTCTTTTTCTTGCTCCTCCCTCCTCCACCCCTATATTTGCCTCCCCAATCGAAGCTCGGCAGCACCATCAATGGCACATCCAGCTCACAATCCCCTAGCCAACCGGCACCCACACTTCGAATTTGAAAGACATAACAATGCAGTTTTGTTAGAACCTCTATGGTACTCATGCTTCCCAGGATCTCTACCATACCGCACATCTTTTGTAAGAACGACCAAAAACATCAAACAGATCATCCATACAGCCACAACAACTACTGTGAAAGTAAACCAAATTTCATTATGCTTTCTGGTAATCATTCCATCAGTGGCATTGCTAGGCCCTCCTCGAGGAAGCTACTTGCTTCTCCAATTTCAGAAAAACAATACAGTGAGCAAATGGCATGCTCTCTATTTCACATAATGTCATGCCGAAATGCAACAATATGATCTAATAACTCAATCAAGCAGGTAGCCATGCCCTGCGTCCATCATCGATTGACCACTCCCTCACATAGTTGTTTCACTTGGAGATACCACCAATTGTTGATGCACTGTTCCATTACCTTCTTTCCACCAAGAAATAAGCATATCCATATTAGCAACAGCCTAAATCAAAGTTATGGACTCTTAGCTAAATGTACCATCGACTTGTGATGGATCCAATGGTTGTATTGGAAAAGTTGAAATTAAAGAAACTTCTCTCTCTCTTATAAAGTGTTAGGATTAATTGTAATTAACATACACCATTGCCATTATCATCACCCCAAGCTGTTCAAGATGTGCTTCTGAAGAGCACGATAAAGTGAAATATTAGCATATGCAGTAAAGTATTATTTGCCGTATGCATTGCTGACATTGCTTCTAAAGAGCATAATAAAGCTCAGATACGAAACCAACATAAACCAGTTTATGACTGGAATGCATATATTGGCCATAAAATTTCAATACCTATTAACAATTTTGAGGTGAGGAAAGCAACCAGGTATTGAAATATAGCAATTGTCATTATTCTACTGGCAACCAGTGGAACTAAATTAGCAAGCAAGAAAATAAGCCAGAAAGCATTCCCTGCATAGAGAATACATCATAATAAGTCAGAGTAAATAACCCTGGTGTAATTCATGATACAAGCCAATTAAAAAGAGAAAACCCAATGTATATAATCACAAATAGAATATTCACAATAGCATAGGGGAGAACCTCTAATGGGGTTCATTAAGAAGAAAATGGCAGCACTAGCTACATATATTCAGGCACATCCAACTTACTTGGAATTGATGAAAATAAGATATGTTAAGAACTCAGACGACTTTCGGTTTGCAATGAGGAAAACATCTTGTCCTACATATGCCAGGACAACGGAAGTAAGAACAAGAAGAACCAAGGAAATTGCTTCACACACGACAGTCTCCGGACGACCTACAAACGATGCTCCCTCCCCAACAGCGCTCTTGCGAGCATGCTCGCTGTTGGCATTGCGACGGCGTCGATGTGCAGGCGTCGTGTGTATAGCAGCGCCGAAGAACCAATGCAACAAGTAAAACATCTTAGTCTAGAGAGAGAAGCCGAGGAAGCACTAAGCTGCTGTGGCCTCAATGATGGGTTAGCTGTTGATCATCTAGCGTTTGAATTACAACAAGTTATCTACAATATTTGGTCTCAGACCCGCACGCCGCTGGCACAGCGAGTGGCAAAGATTGAAATCCCAAGAATTTCGGTGTTCTAAACAAGACTGAAATAAAAAGCATGCATCTGCCTGTAGACATTTACAGTTCGTTTCATCAGTAGTAGGGGTGCAAGCGGCAGCCCGCTTCGTCCCACGAAACTCATCCATTAGCTCAAAATTTGCTCAGCATTTGCCTAGAACCAACACTACATTGTACTACTATGTTATGGTCCGCTAGCCCGCGACGCTTGCATCCTTAATCCGTAGCGATTGAGCTAGCTAATGAAGGCCGTTTAGCTTGGAGTACCACATACAGTACTACGTAGTCAGTTTTGTGCCCCCTTTTGATCCCTAACCTGTGACGACGCGAAGGCTTTCTGGAGCTGCTGCCGAAGCAGTGCTCTGAACTGGCGGGCTTGAGCCAGGGTCTCATCCAGCTTCGCCTTCTTGGCCATGAGGTCGGCCTTCCTGGCTTCCGCAGCCCCGATCCCGGCGTCGTCCGAGCGCAACCCGCCGCTCTGCAGCTCCTGCAGGGCCGCCTGCAGTTGAGACACAGAGGCCTTGAGCCTCTGCACTTCCTGACGAGCTCCCGCCTCGAACTGCTGCGACATTGCCCGGAACTCCTCCATCTCCTTCCTCTTGGACTCGTAGAAGCGGTCCCACTCCTCCGCCTTCCGCTGCGCCTCCTCGATCTCGCCGTTGGTCGAGCTGATGTCGCGGGCGACGGCGAGGCGGCGCGCGTTGGCGGCGTCGATGCCGGCGCGGGCGGCGAGGGCGCGGGAGGCGAGGTCCGCGGCGCGGCGCTCGAGGAGGAGGCGGCGCCGCTCGAGGCGGCGGGCGGCGGCGGCCTTGGCGGCGAGGAGGCGGGTCTTGGCGGCCAGGATCTCCTTCTCGGCTTGGAGACGGGTCATGCAGTGGTTGCGCGCGTCCTCCATCTTCCGGACGCGCTCCTCGAAAGCGGACGACAGCTCCATCGCGCAGCCGGCGCGGCGGCCGCCGCCGGCGAGCCCGAGTTGGTGCGGGAGGTGAGATTCGCTACAGGGGAAGGGCCAAGCGGTTCAGGAAGAGGTCTCCATCACGAAGTCACTCACGCCGCGCCTTGGCCTCCAATACCAGCCGCTCATTCTACATCCAACGTTCAGGATTCACACGAGCACTTAATATTCAGTGTACAATCTGTAGCATATCACTGAAATTTTGAAAACACTGAAAATATGAACGAAATAACATTGAAATTCGTAAGCATTTGGCATTCATACAACTCAATAGTATTACACCGAAATTTTCAAGCACTTGACATTGACAGTGTAAATTGTAAAGCATATCATTCGAACTCTTCTTCTTCTTTCATGGCATATCATTGGAACTCTTCTTTTTTTTTCATGATATATCATTCGAATTCTGTGGCAACAAGCACTGCCAATGAGCAATCATCCAATTATGTTACGTAATAGGCCATTTCATTCAAACACTTAGTCCGCAAAATACTATAGTTAGCCCCTAAATACCGCAAAAACATATAGTTTTCTTAAAAAAAACTATAGTTAACGCCCGAAGTGCCATGTAACCAGGCTCCCCCGCTAGAGTTCCTCCCCAGCTCCACCCATGTCGCCGCCGGCTGTCCCAGCCCCTCTAGGGCCCCGCCCGCCGGTCACGCGCGCCAGGTCCCGCCCCCGCCCTTGCGCCGCCTCCCCAAGAGGTGGTCGGGATGGGGCGCGTCCCTCCCCTAGGCCCAAAGATGATGAAGTGTTATGTACTCGACGTTTGCATGACACCACTAGAGGAATAACAACACAACATATCATCAAAACATTAAATGGTATTCAACTTCACATGATTACTAGCAACAGGACTTCACACATGTCCTCGAGAACTAATGGATCTACTCAGAAGACATCATATGGATCATGATTAGTGGGTATAAATATTTGATAAACAATCTTCACATAAATATTTTTCATCAATAAATATCATATGCATCAATACAAGATGTAATCAACACATGCAAGTACTCCTAGTAAAATGTCAATGGGAGGTCTAATACAATGATTGAACAAAAGGGATGAACTAGGGGAGATGAGATAGTGCTGGTGAAGATGTTGATGAAGATGATGATCCCAATGATGAACGAAGTGTTGGTGATGATGATGACTTTGATTTCCCCCTCCTGAAGAAAAGTTTCCTCGAGAGAATCACTCTGTCGGAGAGCAAAAGTTTTCTGCTTAGTTTCCCCCTCAGAGATGATGACATAAAGTCTTGAAGATTTTATGTGATTTTTCGAGGGTAAATGGGATTTTATGACCAAAGTGGAAACACCTTGCGGTCGTGGTGGAGACGCAGCCGGTGAAGAGCAGCTCGGCCTCCCCGTATAGGAAGTAGGCTTGTAGTAGCAAGACGAGTGTGGCAGGTGGCCTTGCAGCACGAGGCGGGCGGTGTTGGGGCAGATGGGGGTTGCTGGCGGCTGTGGTTCCTCTAGTACCTGAGGCGGCGAAGAAAGCCCACAAACACCAGCAAGAACTCCTCCGAAAGTCGGCGAGGGGCGGGGGATTTGTGTTGATGCTGCGGGTCTATTGTGCAGCCAGAAAAATGGGCGGTGGTGGCTATGGGGGGGGGGGGGGGGGGGGGGGGGGGAGGTGCATGCTGCATAGGGAAGGGGCTATGTTCCACCGACGCGCAAGTCAGGTGGAGGACAAAGAGAGCGCCCGCATGCATTCGTGTGCTGTCCATTTCAACGCAAATGCAACCCAAATTTGGGCTAAAAATGGGTTGACGGCGAATGAAAAATGTACGCCCGTCCGTTTGCAGTCGCGTGTTGGGCTGCGATTTGTGTCCATTTCACCCCAAATGGACGCGGCCAGACCAAATGGGGTCACCCGTTGAAATTGGCCTAAGGATATTGCTTTGAGACCAGTTCTGCTACATGTCATCTGCAGGAGATGGTCTCACCGTTGGGGCTGTACGACCCGGTCGTACAGGAATTTTTATGCATGTGGCAATTGGAGGTGGGTCCATCGAACTCCTATGTGGTTGAAACTTTGAAAGGCGGGGTTAGTACAAATTCATGGATGCCTTTCAATAAATAAAATTTATTCAGAAAGAAAAAAAAAGCATGTTTCAAACATAAATTAATATGGATAGGAAAGAATATACTTTAGACATAAATTCTACTCCTTTTAATCCAAAATAAGTGTCACACTTCTAAATTAAGGTTAAATATACGTCTAGTTCAAAACTGCTACACTTATTATGGATTGAAGGGAGTACTAGGTGAGTAAAATATTAAGTTCAAGCATAAAATTTATTCAAAGTGTATAGTTTGCATTAAAGTATGAGGGTCAGGGCATCTCCAACTATCTTCACCAAACCGAATGCCCACAAATATCCAAGGACACTCAGATGTGTTGGGGAGAGGATTTGACTCATTTTGAGCCAAAGGAGAGAACCAACATCTACTGAGGAAGCTTGGGGAGAGCTCTTATAAATACCTCTCAAACCCTAGCTGTCGCTGTCAAATTCATCATTTGTCAAATTCATCATTATCTACAATACGATGGCTTCCTGACTGTCTACTATAACAAGTTTGCTCGGCTCCGGCGAGTGACGGGCGATGACGGCAGGCACGGTTGACTGCTTTAGTCGTCGCTGGATGGTCTATGAATATGGGAGTAATTTTTATTATGTCTGATATTTGATGAACTGTCATGATTGAAGATGGATATATCAAAAGTTTCTCGAAAAAAAGTATGTACATCAAGTAAAATATTATTGATCACGATACCGGGATGTAGCACACATATATGAGGAGAGGGAGTAAGCTTGTATGTAAAGAACCAACTTTTATATTTAATCACCATACACTGCATTATACTAGTTGTAGTCTTGTAAAATAAACACTCTTACCAGAAAATAAGACACAAGCCATGGAAGATGCTTTAAAGTAGTGCGTCAAGGACATTCACACAGCCCAATTAGACAAACCAAATTCATGATACACCAGTAAATACATAGAGATCAACAAGCTAGTATGTGCTTCTGCTTTCAAGATGTATCGTCACTTGATTCATGTCAATATGACATGACTAAGTTGCCAGTAAGGCAATAACTTGTCCAAGAATATCGAATGCGACCTGTGGTTGGTTTCGCTTTAGTTCAGCAAACCCCTCGGTGTTTATGATTTCTTGTAATCTCTTGCCGTTTCTTGTCATATACCTGAGACAGCAACCCTTGAGCTGCTGACAATGGTATTGCTCTGCAAGATCCAAGGTGAAACCCACCGTGTTGATATCCAGCGCCTTGCTCAACCTCATCTCGCGTATCAGCTTTAGTCTTTCCATTGCGTAACGATCAGCCGCGACGAGCAGATGCTGCACCATGTTTGTGGTCTCTTCCGTCGCCTCATCCATAGACTCTGGCAGACGATCATTGTACATGTAATGCAGCACAATCTCGAAAACCTTTGCATTTATGTCCTTGATGAGGATGCTGCTTCCTCTGCTCTCCATCATGGTGCCGCACAGCTTGGCTCGGAAGACGGGCGATCGCGCAGCGAGTACGCACGCGTGCACCTTGAATCTCTTGAACCAGCCGATCTTGATGGTCAAGTCCGCCTTGAGGCCGCTGTCTAGAAGATTAGCTAGATCTTTGCTTAGGTCTGCGGGTGGCACGATGACGCTGTCGTTATCGTCGCCCTCCAGTCGGTCGTCCATCAGTATTGGGACCTCGACGGTGCACTTGATCACGAGATAGTCATCCTTGAGGCACCCGGACGCGGCCAAGTCGGCTTTACTCACGAACTTGTCGGTACCCCTGACCAACGAAGTGGACGAGAACTTCGGGGTGTGCAAACTGATTTTGTGCTTCTCCCCTGTCGCCGGCGCCGCGGGGTCCTGAAGGCAGAAGGAATAGTAGGCCGTGACCTTATCCTCGCCGGCATTCATCAGCTTAAGGAAAATCGAACTGAACTGGTCGTCGACAACGCTAGTGTTGCCGTTCGGGTAGTACAGGATAGCCCAGTCGTGATCAGCAACGCGGAAAGTGTCGGAAGTGAGCTTAATCTTGCCCGTGATGGTGGAGTGGCCGACGACCTTGAACAGGTGCACGCCGGCGTGAACCACCACCGTTGAGGAGGACTTGGTTACCATGGCGGCCGGCCGGCGGACTTGTAGCGAAGAGGTTTCGAGAAACAAAATCGATCTAAACGAATCGATGGGCAGACAGAGCCACGGACGTACATCGATCGATGTTTTTAATTGCGCGTATATTTGTCGGAGATTCACCCGGATGCTGGTACTTGTTAATCGCTACGGATGTGTTTCCTGCGCCGGTCTCTTGCTTATCACAGACGTGAGGAGGGCAACAGAACGGTCTTTTTTTTTAAGAAAGCACTAGGGACACAGGCGTTCATATATATGCGCATACACTCATCTCTATAAAAACACACACGCAGACCCTACCTTTATAAGCACATACGATAGATTGACGGGCATATCATCTTGAGATTGACAAGATCAACACATATGCCTTATAGTCGACAAAAACGTCTCCTCCCACTGAACGAGCATCGCCAAAATTTTATAATAAATCCAGAAATAATGCGAGCATCAATACTTGAACCCGGATGAGCTGGGGTTATCACTGTCTTTCTAACCATCCAACCACATGTTGGTTCGCCAAAACGGTCCATTATGCTCGATACTAGTCACCTTATTGGTGTCGCTAATGACAAACCTACTTATGGAAGAAAGTTTAAAGTTTAACGCATGTTGGCTTGCTGAGGAGACAGTAGAGGAGGTAGTGAAGACAGCCTAGCTGAGGCCACCACCCTCCCCCTCGCGTCGTCCTCCTCGGGCGGCTCATGGGCGAAACCCTAGCCGCCGTGCAAGCCCCTCCTCCTGGCTCTCTCCTCCCCCGCCGCCGCCGTCGGCCCTCGCCGGTCTGGCCCCCACGGTGGTTGGTAGCGGCGGGGCTTCCCCTCGCGCCATCCTCGCTTGCGATCCCCCTCCACGCTCCCTAACCCTCGCTCTGGTCTCCGTCTATCCCCTTTCTGCGCGGCGCTCTTCCCCAACTCTAGACTCGGCGGCTCCCATTGGACGCTCGAGAGGCTGCCCTTTCCGCTGGATCCGGCACTGGTGCTGGTTCCGATGGCAGCGCCTGCTCGTTCCGGCTTTCCCCCATTGGGCATGGCTCACGGCCCTGCACCTATTGAAGCTCGCTATAGCCGTGTTCAAGTCGCCGGATCCTATGCTCTAGCAGTTGGTGGTCATCAATTTCGGCCACAGACGCACTTTTGTTCTCCCGGGGCTATATGGTGGCTGTGGAGGTGTCCTGGGTGGTTGTGGCGGGGTTGTTGGCTGGCGGTGGATGTGATGTGTCGGCTCTACGACGAGCGGCGACCATGGGTGCTAGTCTGTGATTTCGGCCTTGTGGGCGGCGAGGTTGCGGCAGACGTGTACCGTGATGGTAGGGTGCCCCGTCGGTTGGCGTTCCTGCTTCTGATGAAGATCTCTGTTCCTCTCAGTTGGCTTGCGCCCCTCAGATCTGATCTATGGCCGTATGGACGTAGTGTGGAGCGGGATCGGGGGAAACCCTTGTTCATCGGCGCGGCCACGACATAGACGGCACCATTGTTTGGTGTCGGGTCCCTCCTTGGAGGCCTTGTTGAGGTCCCCTCCCACCGGTCACCTTCCCTTCTTGTGGTGAAATCTCTGGTTCCCCCTGTGGACCGTGGTGGCGTGCTGTCGTCTCATCCCTTCCAGGAGGCATCGTACGGGATGCGTGGAAGCAAGGTTGGCGCTTGCTGCTTGTTTGAGGGCGGATGGTAGCGTCTTCCTGTGCATCTTCTTTCGCTGGTCTTCTTGTTGCACTATCATTCTTCGAGTCTTGTTTGGATGTGTGGTTGGTTGTGCTCGGTGGTGAGGTCACGGGAGCCCTACGGTTGTGGTTCAAACTCTGATTTCTCATGTCCGGGATGCTATGTTGGTTTTGTCAATGCGGCTCTCGGTGAGCTTTCTACCTTCCGACGTTACGACGTCCTTCGAGCCAGGGCAAGAGGATTGTGGTCCTCCTCGGAGGTTGAATCGAATGGCGTGCCGGCAGGTTCTGCGGGAGTAGGCGATGGCCACCGTTGCTGGTGCTTCTTGTTGTTCTCACCTTGATGCTGGTGTAGCTGTTGTCCTAGATGTTTGGACTTGGCAATTCAGGCCGGGCTCCTTCTTCCACTTTTTTATTGCTATTGTTGTTAGGCTATGAGTTGTTCTAGCACTTTGTATCTCTATCGTTTTATTGTTTTCTTCCTTTGTAAGCTGTTAGTTTGTAATCCTGGTTGGTTGATGACTTTGTTAATTCAAAGCCGGGCTAGGTTCGAACCTTCCCTCGGGCTCGCCCGTCGCCTTTTTTTTAAAGACAGTCTGGCTGAGGAGACCATGGAGGATGGTGATCATGGACGACGAAGGAGAGGAGACAACACCAAAGACATGAGATTTGGGACTAATTGTTGGAATCAAAGGCCAACTCCGACGGGCGACCCCAAACGGATGTTCGTTTTGTCCAGATTTTTTCCATTTAGGTCGGGCAAATGGACACCATCTGACCGGTTTTGGGAGTGCGGTGCTAGTGCGCCCAACGCAGCCGACGCATTTGGTCTGGCTAGCCGACGACCAAATTTAGACAATTTTTTAACTAAAAAAACATTGCAT
This sequence comes from Triticum urartu, assembly GCF_003073215.2. Taxonomy (NCBI): domain Eukaryota; kingdom Viridiplantae; phylum Streptophyta; class Magnoliopsida; order Poales; family Poaceae; genus Triticum; species Triticum urartu. The sequence goes on from NC_053027.1 coordinate 69,061,050, forward strand.
ATACTCCTCGTGTTCCTAAATATTGGTCCTTTTACATATTGCAGTACGAACTACATACGGAACAAAATGAGTGAATCTACACTCTAAGGCATGTTCTAATCTCCTCCAGCTTCTATCTTCTAAAAATTCTGGAGTGAATCTGTCCCGACGGTTTAGGTCATAGAAGCTGGAAACGAGAAGTTGAGCTGGGCCGTAATGCAAATTAGAGAAGCCAGGGAAATCCAGCTCCACGAAAGCAAGAAGTGGGAGTTGAGAGTATTTACAACGATGTTGCCACCGCCTAAGAAAACGATTCGTTATCTTCCCCCTCAAAACAGAAAATGAATCGCTAGAGGAGCGGCTCCCTCTCTCGTACATAGGGCTGGCCGAACTGGGCTGGTTCCAGACGGCCCGTTATGGCGCTTAGGCAGGCCAGCGACGCTGCCAGCCCATGCTAGCGATGGAGAAGTGTAGCGATGCTGCCGAACGGAATGACTTCGCTACATGGAGCAAGAAGCTGCGCTAAGAAGCTGGATTCGTGGAGTTTGGAGAAGCTGGAGGAGATCAGAACATGCCCTAAAATATGTCTGCATGCAATTCCTATTGAAATCCCTAAAAAGCCTTATATTCAGAAACGAAGATAATAGTTTACAACCAAATAAATCAAGTAGTATCATAAGAATAAATAGTTTCACAACCGAATAAACAACACAAAGTTTACAACCAAATTTAAATTGTCACGAATACATTGAAAGAAAATAAACCGATACATATACTAGTTTTTTTGTTTTTGTAAGAAAACTTCCAATCTATTCATCTTCAATCATGGCGGTACAATGAATATCAGAAATAATAAAAACTACATCCAGATCCGCAGACCACCTAGCGATGACTACAAACACTGTTGCCTGCCGAAGGCATGCCATCATCATCGCCCCTCCCTTGTCAGAGTCAGGAAAATTTTGTTGTAGTAGATAATTGGGAAGTCGTCGTGGTAAGCCCCATAGGACCAGCGTAGTAGAACAGCGACTGCCGCCGATGTAGAGTAGCGTAGATCGAAAGGATCCAACCGAAAGACACACAAACACAGATGAACTACGACCGGGTCCGAGGAAGTCCACCAAGGACAGATCTGCCGGAGACACACCTCGACACGCCCACCGACGATGCTAGACGCACCACCGGGACGAGGGCTAGGTCGGGAGAAACTTATTCCATCATCAGGGAGCCGATGTCGTCTCATCTTCCTAAGCATGGCACAAACCCTAAGAAAAATCGAAGGAACATCTAAAACAGAGCCCTCCCGTTGGTAAGGCCCAGGATCCACCGCGCTGTGATGACCCTAAGGCCATCAGAGACGAGGCGGACCGGCAGCGACGTTGGCGGGAGGCAGAGAAACCCTAGGATTTCCTTAGGGGAGGAGGTGTCCGCGTAGGCTTCTAACGATACATCTAGTTGTCAATGTGATTTCACATGTGCTCAACCAAGTCATTTTGGAGTTGCATATGAGTATGCCAATCAAGCATTTCATGATGAATTGGGTAAACTGCTCAAACCCTTGGTCGTAGATGCTATTATCACGCTCATCCTCCACGATCATATTGTGCATGATCTGACAAGCAGTCATCACCTCCCAAACCTTGTCGGTGCTTCATGTCAGTGCAGGGTGTCGAATGATATGCCATCGAGATTGAAGCACACCAAAATCACGCTCCACGTCCTTCCTAGCACTCTCTTGTGCTTGGGCAAATCGTTTTTTCTTCTCTCCTTCTGGATTGGATATTGTCTTCACAACAGTTGACCACTGCTAATAAATATCATCAGCTAGGTAGTATCCCTTGTTGTAATGGTGGCCATTGATCCCAAAGTTTACCTCTAGGCAGTGGCCTTCTGCAAGCCTTGCGAGCACTGAAAAACGCTGGAGCACGTTCATGTCATTATGAGAACCAGCCATGTCGAAAAGAGAGTGCCATATCCAAAGATCTTGTGAAGCCACTGCTTCTAGCTAGTATGATAGTGCAAACTTTCGCAAGCCTCTTGTACCGCCCCTGCCAAGCACATGAACAGTTCTACAATCTATGCTGCCAAGCATTCCGGAAAGCCTCTATCTGCATTGATTGCCAACAACCGGGTTGTACCTCCGACATTTGACTCTCTCGGGTACTCAATGTCAAACACTGCTAGCACGGCCTTGCAGAACCTGTACATTGAAGTGGGGCATGTGGACTCACTCATGTAGGCGTACTCATCCATAAGATCACTCGGAATTCCGTATGCAAGCGTACAAATAGCCACAGTGCATTTCTGATAAGAGGAGAAACCAACCTTGCCAAGGGCATCCTTCTTGCACTCAAAGTAATTATCATATGCTACCACTCCTTCTCGAATACGATTGAACACATGCCTCGCCATCCGAAAGCGAAGTTGGAAAAGATGGGGTTTGAAGAGCGGGGAATCCTCAAAGTAATCGGCATAGAGCAGGGCATGCCCGCTTTGTCTATTGTGTTTCAACACTGGAGCATGGCCCGGGATTGATCCTCTGAACCTAGGTCACCGCCTGGCAATGTGGTCATTGACGATCATGTTGGAAATATGCCCTAGAGGCAATAATAAATTGATTATTATTATATTTCCTTGTTCATGATAATCGTTTATTATCCATGCTATAATTGTATTGATAGGAAACTCAGATACATGTGTGGATACATAGACAACACCATGTCCCTAGTGAGCCTCTAGTTGACTAGCTCGTTGATCAATAGATGGTTACGGTTTCCTGACCATGGACATTGGATGTCGTTGATAACGGGATCACATCATTAGGAGAATGATGTGATGGACAAGACCCAATCCTGAGCCTAGCACAAAGGTCGTGTAGTTCGTATGCTAAAGCTTTTCTAATGTCAAGTATCATTTCCTTAGACCATGAGATTGTGCAACTCCCGGATACCGTAGGAATGCTTTGGGTGTATCAAACGTCACAACGTAACTGGGTGACTATAAAGGTGCACTACAGGTATCTCCGAAAGTGTCTGTTGGGTTGGCACGAATCGAGACTGGGATTTGTCACTCCGTGTAAACGGAGAGGTATCTCTGGGCCCACTCGGTAGGACATCATCATAATGTGCACAATGTGATCAAGGAGTTGATCACGGGATGATGTGTTACGGAACGAGTAAAGAGACTTGCGGGTAACGAGATTGAACAAGGTATCGGGATACCGACGATCGAATCTCGGGCAAGTATCGTACTGCTAGACAAAGGGAATTGTATACGGGATTGATTAAGTCCTTGACATCGTGGTTCATCCGATGAGATCATCGTGGAATGTGGGAGCCAACATGGGTATCCAGATCCCGCTGTTGGTTATTGACCGGAGAACGTCTCGGTCATGTCTGCATGTCTTCCGAACCCGTAGGGTCTACACACTTAAGGTTCGATGACGCTAGGGTTGTAAAGGAAGTTTGTATGTGGTTACCGAATGTTGTTCGGAGTTCCGGATGAGATCCCGGACGTCACGAGGAGTTCCGGAATGGTCCGGAGGTAAAGATTTATATATGAGAAGTCCTGTTTTGGTCACCGGAAGAGTTTCGGGGTTTATCGGTAACGTACCGGGACCACCGGGAGGGTCCCGGGGGTCCACCAAGTGGGGCCACCAGCCCCGGGGGGGCACATGGGCTGTAGGGAGTGTTCCTTGGCCTAAATGGGCCAAGGGCACCAGCCCCACTAAGGCCCATGCGCCTAAGAGATGGAGAGGGGGCAAACCCTAATGGGATATGGGCCTTAGGGCCCATATTGGTGCGCCTCCCTCTCCCATCCCCTCTTGGCCGCCCCCTTGCTCCCCATCTAGGGCTGCCGCCCCCTAGGGGTGGGAACCCTAGAGGGGGCGCAGCCCCTCCCCTTCCCCTATATATATGAGGCCTAGGGCTGCCCATAACACACGCGATTCGATCTCTCGTTGGTGCAGCCCTGCATCTCTCTCTCCCTCCTCTTCTGTGGTGCTTGGCGAAGCCCTGCAGGATTGCCACGCTTCTCCACCACCACCATGCCGTTGTGCTGCTGCTGGATGGAGTCTTCCTCAACCTCTCCCTCTCTCCTTGCTGGATCAAGGCGTGGGAGACGTCACCGGGCTGTACGTGTGTTGAACGCGGAGGTGCCATCCGTTCGGCACTAGGATCTCCGATGATTTGGATCACGACGAGTACGACTCCATCAACCCCGTTCACTTGAACGCTTCCGCTTAGCGATCTACAAGGGTATGTAGATGCACTCTCCTTCCCCTCGTTGCTGGTCTCTCCATAGATAGATCTTGGTGACACGTAGGAAAATTTTGAATTTCTGCTACGTTCCCTAACAGATCAATGCAGCAACCACAAGCTCTTCGCCATCCGGTGACAAGTCATCCGATGAACAAACGAAGTTGTTAAAAAAATACTCGTCCCCATTATCCATGGTAACTTGCGAGCAAAGTGGCGAACACCTTGCGGTTGTGGTGGAGACGCGGCCGGTGAAGAGCACCTCAGCCTCCCCGTACGAAGTAGGCTTGTAGTAGCGGAGACGAGTGCGGCAGGTGGCCTTGCAGCGCGAGGCGGGCGGTGTTGGGGCAGATGGGGGTTGCTGGCGGCCGTGGTTCCTCTAGTACCCGAGGCTGTGAAGAAAGCCCACAAACACCAGCAAGAACTCCTCCAAAAGCCGGCGAGGGGCGAGGGATTTGTGTAGATGTTGTGGGGCTATTGTGCAGCCAGAAAAATGGGTGGTGGTGGCTATGGCGGAGGGTGGCGGGGGGAGGTGCATGCCGCATAGAGAAGGAGGTATGTTCCACTGACATGCAGGTCACGTGGAGGACAAAGAGAGCGCCCGCGTGCATTCGTTCGCTGTCCATTTCAATGCAAACGCGACCCAATTTTGGGCTGAAAATGGGCCGAGGGCGGACAAAAAATGTACGCTCGTCCGTTCGCGGGCGCATATTGGCCCGCGATTTGTGTCCATTTCATTCCAAACGGACGTGGCCAGACCAAATGGAGTGACCCGTTGAAGTTGACCTAAGGATATTGCTTTGAGATCAGTTATGCTACATGTCAGTTTGCGGGAGATGGTCTCACCGTGGGGGCTGTACGACCCGGTCGTACAAGAATTTTATGCATGTGGCAATTGGAGGTGGGTCCACCCAACTCCTGTGTGGCTGAAACTTTAAAAGGCGGGGTTAGTAAAAATTTATGGATGCCTTTCCAATAAACAAAATTTATTCAGAAAGAAAAAGCATATTTCAAACATAAAATTAATATGGATAGGAAAGAATATACTTTATACATAAATTCTACTCCTTTTAATCCAAAATAAGTGTCACACTTTTGAACTAAGGTTAAATATATGTCTAGTTCAAAACTGCTACACTTATTATGAATCGAAGGGAGTACTAGGTGAGGAAAATATTAAGTTCAAACATAAAATATATTCAAAGTGCATAGTTCGAATTAAAGTTTGAGGGTCAGGGCATCTGCAACTATCTTCACCAAACCGAATGCCCACAAATATCCATAGACACTCTGATGTGTTGGGGAGAGGATTTGACTCATTTTGAGCCCTTGGATCAAAGGAGAGAACCAACATCTACTGAGGAAGCCTGGGGAGAGCTCTTATAAATACCTCTCAAACCCTAGTTGTTGCTATAAATCCATCATTATCTACAATATGATGACTTCCTGACTGTCTACTACAACAAGTTTGCTCGGCTCCGGCTAGTGTTGGGCGATGACGGTAGGCACGCTTCACTGCTCTAGTCGTCGCTGGGTGGTCTATGAATTGAGGAATAATTTTTATTATGTTTGATTTTTGTTGAACTGTCATGATTGAAGATGGATATATCAAAAGTTTCTTGAAAAAAAAGTATGTACATCAAGTAAAATATTATTGATCACGAAAAAGGTTAAGATACCGGGATGTAGCACACATCTATGAGGAGAGGGAGTAATTAAGCTTGTCGTCGTAAAGTACCAACTTTTATATTTAATCACCATACACTGTATTATACTGGTTGTAGTCTTATAAAATAAACACTCTTACCAGAAAATAAGATACAAGCCATAGAAGCTGCTTTAAAGTAGTGCGTCAAGGACATTCGCACATCCCAATTAGACAAACCAAATTCATGATACACCAGTAAATACATAGAGTTGAACCTAGTATTATGTGCTTCTGCTTTCAAGATGTATCGTCACTTGATTCATGTCGATATGACATGACTATGTTGCCAGTAAGGCAATAACTTGTCCAAGAATATCGAATGCGGCCTATGAATATGGGAGTAATTTTTATCATGTCTGATATTCGATGAACTGTCATGATTGAAGATGGATATATCAAAAGTTTTTCGAAAAAAAGTATGTACATCAAGTAAAATATTATTGATCACGAAAAAGGTCAAGATACCGGGATGTAGCACACATATATGAGGAGAGGGAGTAAGCTTGTATGTAAAGAACCAACTTTTATATTTTATCACCATACACTGTATTATACTAGTTGTAGTCTTTTAAAATAAACACTCTTACCAGAAAATAAGATACAAGCCATGGAAGATGCTTTAAAGTAGTGGGTCAAGGACATTCACACAGCCCAATTAGACAAACCAAATTCATGACACACCAGTAAATACATAGAGATCAAGCTGGTATATGCTTCTGCTTTCAAGATGTATTGTCACTTGATTCATGTTGATATGACATGACTAAGTTGCCAGTAAGGCAATAACTTGTCCAAGAATATCGAATGCAGCCTGTGGGTGGTTTCGCTTTAGTTGAGCAAACCCCTCGCTGTTTATGATTTCTTGTAATCTCTTGCTGTTTCTTGTCATATACCTGAGACAGCAATCCTTGAGCTGCTGACAATGGTATTGCTCTGCAAGATCCAAGGTGAAACCCACCGTGTTGATATCCAGCGCCTTGCTCAGCCTGCTCTCGCACATCAGCTTTAGCCTTTCCATTGCGTAACGATCAGCCGCGATAAGCAAATGTTGCGCCATGTTTGTGGTCTCCTCCGTTGTCTCGTCCATAGACTCCGGCAGACGATCATTGTACACGTAATGCAGCAGGATCTCGAAAACCTTGGCATCCACGTCCTCGATGCGGATGCTGCTTTCTCTGCTCTCCATCATGGCACCGCACAGCTGGGCTCGGAAGACGGGCGATCTCGCAGCAAGCACGCACGCGTGCACCTTGAATCTCTTGAACCAGCCGATCTTGATGGTCAGGTCTGCCTTTGATAGGATCTACTAGCACTCTCGATTAATAGCAGTATATGTGGCGATTACAGAGACGGATTACAAGAATTGCGATCTAGGGTTCGTCTGGGGAAGGAAGAGGAAGGGGATAAGAGCCGAGCCGCCGTCGCCTTGATCCACTGGATGCCCTTCCCTTCGTCGCCTCCAGGTTAAGTAATGCGTGGCTTGGCCGTGGCCCATTCTGGGCCCGCGTACTTGGCGTTGGGCTTCCTGGCGCAGCTGGGCCGCGCCGCTTCCGATTGTGGCCTGTTGGGTTGTGGGTCCGCGCCGTCAGGGTCGCTAACATCCCCTCCTCCTTGAGTGGCGGCTTGACCCCAAGCCGCTGCGTGGGAGAAGCGAGCCTGCAGAGCTTGTCGATCTTCCCATGTGTCATCCAGATTGGAGGCGCCACTCCATCGGACCTTGACTTGCTCGATCATGTCGCCATTCTTGCGTCGCCATTTAGACTGTAGGATCTCACCAGGAACAGCCAAAGCATTAGTGTTGTAAGGAAGTTCGGGCTGAACTGTCGTACCAGGTGACAAAGCTCGGCGCAACTGGGACACATGGAAAACTGGGTGCACCGTGGCCTGCGGTGGCAGCTGTAGTTTGTAGGCCACCGCGTTGATCTTCTGGATGATGGCAAACGGTCCGTAGAATTTGAAGGAGAGCTTGTGGTTTGCGCGAGGAGCAACTGATGTCTAAATGTAAGGCTGAAGTTTCAGATAAACCTGATCGCCCACCTCAAACTCGCGGAGAGAGCGCTTCTGATCAGCATGTATCTTCATGTAGTTCTTGGCTCGATGCAGGTGTTGTTGTATCAGGTCTTGCATGACTGCGCGCTCTTCCAACCAAGCAGACAGGGACGGGACTGAGCATGAAGTGGACGCCGAGATGCCCCAGAACTTGGGCTCGTGGCCAAACATGGCTTTGAAAGGTGACATGCCGATGGCCGAGTGATGTGAAGAATTGTACCAAAATTAGGCCATTGGTATCCAATAACTCCAGCGCCTCGGACATGCATGTGTGAAGCAGCGTAAGAAGGTTTCCACGCACTGATTCACGCGTTCTGTTTGGCCATCTGTCTGAGGGTGGTTTGCTGTGCTCAGTCGAAGTTCAGTGCCTGCATACTTGAACAGTTCTTGCCAAAAGTGACTAGTGAAAACCGGGTCCCTGTCCGAGACAATCGCCCCAGGCAATCCATGTATCTTGTAGATCTGAGTCATGTAGAGCTGGGCCACTTTGGACGCTGTATATGGATGAGCTAAGGGCAAGAAATGAGCATATCTCGTTCTTTTGTCCACAATGACCCAAAGACAGTTGTTCTTCCCAGATTGTGGCAATCCATCCACAAAATCCATAGTGATAAGATCCCAAGGTTGTTTCGGAATTGGCAGAGGTTGCAACAGACCTGGAGACGCCGCTCTGTCTGGTTTTGCTTGTTGGCAGACTGGGCAGCATTGCACATACTGTTGCACGTGGGTCTTCATTTTTGGCCAAGCGAACAGGTGTCGAACCTTGCGATATGTAACTGGGTAGCCCGAGTGCCCCCCAGTGAACTATCATGGAAGGCGCCGATGATCTGTTGCTGCATTGCTGTCGATCCACCCAGCCATATGCGCCGGCGGAAACGAAGAATGCCTTGTTGCAGTGCAAATCTTCCCTTTGGGTCTGGCCGAACTGCAAGTTGCTCGAGCAAACGTTGGGCTTGAGGGTTGCTGTTATAACTGTTGCTGATGTCTTCCAACCACGCAGGTTGACAGATTGTCACTGCAGATAGTATCTCAGAAGAGTTGGCGCGAGACAGAGCATCAGCGGCCGTGTTTTCCGAGCCTTTTTTGTATCTGATTTTGTACTGAAGGCCCAAGAGCTTAGTGAAAGCTTTTTGTTGCCAAGGGGTGGTAAGTCTTTGTTGCTCTAGATGAACTAGACTCTTCTGGTCTGTATATATCACAAACTCTGCATGTTGTAGGTACAGTCTCCACTGATCCACTGCTACAATAACTGCCAAGAACTCTTTTTCATAAGTTGACAGTCCTTGATAGCGTGGTGACAAGGCTTTGCTCATGAAAGCGATGGGGTGCCCTTTCTGTTGCAGAACAGCTCCAATTCCTTTGTCACTAGCATCGGTTTCCACCACGAACTGCTCCTGAAAGTTGGGTAAGGCCAAAACTGGTGTTGAGATTAGCTGTTGCTTGAGTAACTGAAAGGCTATGTCAGTGTTGCTTCTCCAGACAAAGGGGACTCCCTTTTTTAACAGGTTGAACAGGGGTCGTGCGATTACGCCAAAGTTCCTCACGAAGCGTCTGTAATAGCCAGCCAGGCCTAAGAAACTTCGCACCCCTTTTGTGTCCGTTGGGGTTGCCCATGCGCTGACTGCCTGAATCTTACTGGGTTCTGTGGCCACGCCTTTTTCACTGATGACATAACCTAGATAGGACAGCTGCTTTTGGCCGAATTCGCACTTGGAGAGCTTAACTTTCCACTGATCTCGCTGCAGCAGTTGAAACACTTGTCGCAGGTGACTGACGTGATCTTCAAGAGTTTTACTGAAAACGAGAATGTCGTTGAAGAAGAGTAGCACACATTCGCGCAGCAGGGGCCGGAGTGTGTTGTGGAGGCCTCCGTTGAAAGTAGCCGGGCCCCCAGCCAATCCAAAGGAGACCACCTTGAATTCATAGTGACCTAAGTGGGTTTGGAAGGCCGCCTTGTACTCTTCGCCTGGCGCTAGCCAGATTTGATGATATCCTGACCGCAAATCCAGTTTGGAGAACCATACTGCTACGTGTAACTCATCCAACAGTTCTTCAATTACGGGCATTGGAAACTTAGCCACTGTGGTGATTGCATTTAAATGCCTGTAGTCGATGCACATCCTCCACGTGCCATCCTTTTTTACCAAAATGACCGGAGAGGAAAAGGGGCTGGAGCTTTTCTGTATGATTCCTTGACGCAGCAATTCTGCCACCTGTGCGTCGATCTCATCTTTATGGTCAGGCTTATGGCGGTAGGGCCGTATGTTGACAGGTTGAGCGCCTGGAATCAGTGGTATCTTGTGGTCACAGTCACGCCGCGGTGGCAGTCCCACTGGTTCACCAAATATTGCAGAGAAATCATCGACTACTTGTTGTATATTGGCTGGCACTGCATCTGGGTTGTTCTCCTCTGCTGAAGGTGCACATACATACACCATATGTGTTATGGCCCCTGTTCTGCACAAATTCTGCAATTGCAACGCGTTGATCACAGAGCATTCTGAAGATTGAGCTTCATGACCTTGCAAACGAGTGACACCCTCAGGAGTTTTGATCTCAATGAGTTTGGCACGCCAGTCCACTGTCATGGGGCTGTTTGCTTCCAGCCAATCCATCCCCAAGATGGCATCGTAAGTGCCTAGCGCCAGAATCTTCATATCTGTGACAAATTCACTGCCCTGAGTGTACCAGGCGCAAGCTGGCAGTTCAGAGATGCACGCCAGCTCGCCCCCATCTGCAACCCGAACCTTGCAAGCGCGTGGTAGAGGTCGCGCTCCTGACAGCTTCGCTGCAAGTGTGTTGTTGATGAAAGAAGTTGAGCTGCCAGAATCCACAAGCATGAGCACTTCCTGACCCTGAATCCATGCCCGAAGCTGAAATGCCTTTGCAGAGACACCGCCGGAAAGAGCCTGACGAGAGATCGCCATAACTGTCTCAGTTGATGGTGCCGTCGAAGAGGAATCGATGCTGTCGTCGATGCCGAAGAGCTCCAGGAGTTCCTCCACAACGTGGAGCTGCAAGGATGTGGGACACACGTGATCGTGTCCCCAACGCTCGCCGCACTTGAAACATAGCCCGCGCGCTCGTCGGTAGTCGCGCAGGGTCTTGAGTTTCGCCGTATCAGCGCGTGCTGATTCGGTCCCCCGTCGATCCGCTGCGGGAGCAGCAGGTACCGGGCGTGTTGGAGGTGTTGGTGGCGGCGGAAGAGGCATGGTCGTGTGCACTCCCAGCTCTGGTGGTCGCGGAAGAGATCCGAACGCGCCTTCTGCTACTTCCTCTTGCAGTAACGCGAGCGCGCATGCCGTGTCCGGATCAGGTGGCCGCTGGACCAGCACGACAGCGCGAATATCCTTCCGCAAGCCCTCGACAAAACGGGTGAGAAAATAGAATGGGTGAATCGAATCCGAATATGAGCTCAAATGATTAATAATCAGTTCAAATTGCTCATAATTTGCAATAGTGGTGGTTTGGCGGACAGTATAAAACTGTCGGATCAACATCTGATGTCGATCTCGCCCGAAGCGTGTGCACAACAGGGTTGTGAACGCCTCCCAATCTAGCTCATCGAGCCGTTTTTGAATGGACTGAAGCCAAATCGAAGCCGATCCGAAAAAATTGAGGGCTGCCATAGGCACCCAAAATGAAGGCAGAATTCCAAACATCTGAAAATATTGTTCGCACAATGTTTTCCAGAGGTTTGGGTTTTCGTCCGAAAATTGAGGAAAAGTGATCGATGGGTGCGCCTGACCCAGGCCAGAGAGCAGCTGACTTGCATGAGCAAAAGGCGACAAGGGTACAGACGAAGGAACCAGGGAATCATACTGACCAAATGCCGGGGGCGGCGGCGGCGCCGGAATTGGCACCGCCGAGGACCCCCGAGGATTGATGGTGACGCCGTGGCCATGGGGCCCTTGGGTGTTGCCGGCCGCGCCTGCCGAGGTACCGATGTGGTCGCCCGGCGGCTGCGGTTGCTGGTCCTCTGGCTCCGTCAGAGGTGGTTGTGGCGCTGCTTGAAGAGCAGCCACGACATCGCTGAGATCTGCGACGCGTCGCTCGAGATCGGGGCGCCAGCTGAGCAGATCATCGATCTTCGTCGCCGTAGTGTGCTGGGCCTTGGTGAGGCCGTCGATCGCGGCCTCGATCTTGGTCTCGAAGCGGGTGAGGAAGGCAGAGACGCTGGGATCCATGGCTTCACGGGCTTGGTGGAGACCGCGCGTCTCGATGAGATGCGCCAGGGCGGAGCGGGGAGGGTGGTGGTTGGTGTCTCTGATACCAGATGATAGGATCTACTAGCACTCTCGATTAATAGCAGTATATGTGGCGATTACAGAGACAGATTACAAGAATTGCGATCTAGGGTTCGTCTGGGGAAGGAAGAGGAAGGGGATAAGAGCCGAGCCGCCGTCGCCTTGATCCACTGGATGCCCTTCTCTTCGTCGCCTCCAGGTTAAGTAATGCGTGGCTTGGCCGTGGCCCATTTTGGGCCCGCGTACTTGGCGTTGGGCTTCCTGGCGCGGCTGGGCCGCGCCGCTTCGCTTCCGATTGTGGCCTGTTGGGTTGTGGGTCCGCGCCGTCAGGGTCGCTAACAAGCCCGCTGTCTAGAAGATTAGCTAGATCTTTGCTTAGGTCTGCGGGTGGGACGATGACGCCGTCATTTTCGTCGCCCTCCTGTTGGTCGTCCATCAGTCTTGGGACCTCGATGGTGCACTTGATCACTAGGCAGCCATCGTCGAGGCACCCGGACAAATCGGCCTTACTCACAAACTTGCTCCTACCCCAGCCCCAATCTGTGGATGAGAACTTCTTGGGGCCGGTTTTGTATTTGTGCTTCTCCCCTGTCGCCGGCGCCGCGGGGTCCTGGAGGCAGAAGGAATAGTAGGCCCTGACCTCTTCCTCGCCAGCAGTCATCAGCTTAAGGAAAATCGAACTGAACTGGTCGTTGACGACCCTAGCATCGCCGTTCGGGTAGTACATGATAGCCCAGTCGTGATCAGCAACGCGGAAAGTGTCGGAAGTGAGCAGAATCTTGCCCGTGATCGTGGAGTGGCCGATGACCTTGAACAGGTGCTCGCCGGCGTGAACCACCACCGCCGAGGAGGACTTGGTTACCATGGCAGCGAACTTGTAGCGAAGAGGTTTCGAGAAACAAAATCGATCTAATCTAAACGAATCGATGGGCGGACAAAGCCACGGACGTACATCGATCGATGTTTTCAACTGCGGGTCCAGCTAAGTGGGGCGTCGAAATACAAAGTCCGTCCTGGGTGACGGTTCCGTAATTTGCGCAGGGGCGATCTGGAGGCGATCCGATCTACCCTAGGGTTCGTCGGCTCCCTCTCGCTCCTGGTCGTCAATCCTCCCAGTAACGCAGGCCTGCCGTTCTCTCTGTGACTACGGCCAGGTCTAGGTCTCTCGTCCGTCGACCCAGTGTACGGCGAGGGTGTCAAGATCCCACGTTCAGTCCAGGTGAGGAGGAGATTGGGAGGATGGAGGAGGTGGCGGGGATGTTGAGGGGGCTTAGGCTTTCGGAGGCAGAGAAGAGGGGTTTGAAGTTGAAGAAGGTGGAGAAGGGGAAGGTGATTGAGTGGGTAGAGGATGATCCGCAGGCGGTTGGGAAGTTGTTCTCGGAGAAACCAGTGAATTCGAGCGTGATTGGGAACATGTTGGGAAGAATTTGGTGCCCAATCAAAGGGGTGGGATGCACGGAACTAGAAACAAACATCTTCTTATTCACCTTTCGGCAGGCAGTAGGTTGGAGAAGAGCTTTGGAGGATGGACCATGGTGGTTTGACAAGGAGTTGCTGGTAATGGAAGTCTTTGACCCAGAGAAAACTGTGGCAGAATATGACTTCAATCTGATCCCTATGTGGGTTCGGGTTTTGGGCTCCCGCTCGGCTCGATGAATAGGGCAACTGGCGAACTGATAGGAAAGGATTTCCATGAAGTGGTGGATGTGGATGTTGGGCCTGATGGGAAAGCAGTTGGCAAGTTCTTACGGATCAAGGTGATACTAAACATCCAACAACCATTGATGAGGGGCTTCTTGCTAGACAGAGAGGGGGATGGTCAAGGGGATGCAGATATGGTTGGTCCGGTACAGAACAAGGGAAAGAAAAAGATCCTTTGGTGCAGGTTTGAATACGAACACATGCCGGATTTTTGCTACACCTGTGGTATAATTGGCCATGGCGAGAAGGAATGCGTGGTAAAAACCCCAAAGGGTGATGCACCCCAGTTTGGCCCCTGGCTGCGTGTACAGGAGATGATGAAGAGAGTAGATGATGGAAGGAAGGGAAGATGGGGAGATGGAAGAGGAAATAGCGGGAGTAGGAGCTGGAGCGGGGGCCGAGTGGGGAGTGGAACATCTGATTATGGGGATAGGAGGAACTATAACCTGGGTAGAGGAAGTGGTTCTGCGGGCAGTGATGCGCCGTCTTGGCATAAGGAAGGTAGAAATTCAGGAAGCCGGAGCCGTCAGGAAGGTGGAGATGACTATGAAGTTACTAGTCCACTGAAGAAGAAAAATGGAGAGGAGAAGGTCTCGGATAACAGTAAAACTACAAAGAGACTGGAGTTTAACACTGGAAACATCTCTGATCCAAAAGGAGAGCAGAAGGGGGGAGACATGAGTGCTGATGTGCAGGCTCATATAACAGAAGCCGGCAGGGGATACACATGTACTGATAAGGCTGATATGAGTAGAAACAAAGGATCACATAGCAGACCGGCACAAGGAAACCACGTGCATGGGCATGCGTAGAAGGGGAAAGCTGGAGGTAAATTTAAAAGGAAACCGAGAGATGCAAACAATATGGATAAAACATCAAAAGAACAGCTACCAGTCGCAGGCAAGAGGGATGGAGGCGAGATGGAGATTGATGATATTAACCGGGCGAAGAAAGGACGTGTGGATGGTGAGGAAAAGGGGGGAGAGGGAGAGGAGGAGAAGGGAGGGGTGATGGACGCGTCAGTACGTGTAATTGCAGGGGAGGAGAACGACACCAACAATGCTAGCATATTGGCCGGGCTGCAGGAGCAGCCCCGCTGGGAGCAATGAAAATAATTAGTTGGAACTGCCGGGGGCTCGGGAATGGCCCGGCAGTTCGTTCTCTTCTCGAGTTGGGAAGAGTGGAGGATCCCGACATTTTATTTCTTTGTGAGACAAGGATGACGGAGAAGGAGTTGGATCGGTTTCGGTGGTTGCTTGGCTTAGTGAACATGACTGCATGGAAGGCGGAGGGGAGAAGTAGAGGGGTGGCATTATTCTGGAGGAGAGGGGTGGATGTGGCGTTAAGATCCTATGGAAGAAGGCATATTGACGTTGATATAACAGAAGGAGATGGTTCACAGTGGCGTCTTACGGGGGTTTATGGGGAATCTGAGGCGGCGAGGAAGAAAGAAACATGGAGAACTCTTGGTTTATTGAAACAACAACATCAAGATACAAGGCCGTGGTTGTGCCTAGGGGACTTTAATGAAATACTTTCTAGTACAGAGAAGGAAGGCGGTGTGGTCCGGCCACAACACTGCATGGACGGCTTTAGGGAGGCATTAAACAGATGCGAGCTGCGGGACATTGGATTCGAGGGTGACATATACACCTGGAGGAACCATAGTAAGGAGCTACATACATACATTTGTGAACGGTTGGATAGGGCGATCGCGAACGAGCAATGGTGTGACAAATTCCCTGGGTTTATAGTTGTCAATGGAGAGCCGCGGCATTCTGATCATCGGCCAGTCATAGTCTGTACGGAGGGTGCGGAGAGTAATTGGAGTAGGGGAGACTCAGGATTCAGATTTGAAGCACGCTGGCTGCAAGAGGAAGGTTGCACTGATGTGATTCGAGAGGCCTGGAATGGGAGCAGGGGGGGGGGGGGAATGAAGGAGTAGCACACACTTTGCGATCAGTGGCGGGGGAGCTGACCAAGTGGAATAAGGAGGTCGTGGGAGAGCTAGAAGGCCGGTTGAAAAAGGCACGCCGAGACTTGGAGAGATGCATGCTTGAGCCTGTGTCACAAGAGAAAATTTTAGAGGAAGCTGGATTGAGGCGGCTGGTGGAGGAGTTAGAAGAAAAGAAGCATACTCATTACAAACAAAGGGCTCATGTGTGGTGGCTGAGGGATGGAAATAGAAACACAGGCTATCTGAAGTCAGTGGCGACAGCGAGGAAAAAAGCTAATAGGATAAAGGAGCTCAGGAGGGAGGATGGGGTAGTAGTGAAGAAGGAAGAGGAGTTAACTAATTATGTGTGCTCTTTTTTTCAGGACCTCTTTACATCTTGCTCGGGGAGCCGAACACCTGAACTCATTGAAAAGGTGAAACCACGCGTCACCGCCACCATGCATTCGACCCTTAATGCGGAGTTCACAAGGGAAGAAATTAAGGCCGCATTGGATCATATTGGAGATCTCAAGGCCCCGGGGCCGGACGGCATGCCCTCCGTCGTCTTCAAGCGCCATTGGGAGTTTATGGGAGACAAAGTGGTTGAGGATGTCATGGACGTTCTAAATGGTGGTGATATCCCCGAAGGCTGGAACGATACCCTTGTGGTTCTTATACCCAAAGTTCATAACCCGAAAAGGATCAAAGATCTTCGGCCAATTAGCCTGTGCAACGTAATATACAAGCTGGTCTCCAAAGTCCTAGCTAATAGGCTCAAAGTGGTGCTACCGGAGATCATTTCAGATAATCAAAGTGCGTTTGTACCCGGCAGATTGATCACGGATAATGTGTTGATTGCCTATGAGGTCTCACACTACTTGATGAACAAGAGGAATGGTAAGGAAGGCTATGCTGCAGTAAAGGCGGACATGAGCAAGGCGTACGACCGGGTCGAGTGGAGTTTCTTAGAGGCTATGATGACAAAGCTTGGGTTCAGCAGGCCTGGGTGAAGCTAGTTATGAAATGCGTAACTACTGTACGATACCAGATAAAGGTTAATGGTACACGAACGGAACAGTTCAGTCCTTCTAGAGGCCTGCGGCAAGGAGACCCGTTGTCGCCATACTTGTTTGTCATTTGCGCGGAAGGATTATCTGCCCTGCTAATGGAGGCGGAGGAGAAGAAAAGTATCACCGGGGTCAAAATATGTACAGCTGCTCCTAGTGTGTCTCACCTTCTCTTTGCTGATGATTCCATGCTCTTGTTGAAGGCGAACCAAGAGGAGGCGGCCGCATTGCATGATGTTTTGGCTCTGTATGAGGACTGCTCAGGGCAGTGTATTAACGTGGAGAAGTCGGCCATCATGTTCAGTCCGAACACCCCGGAGGAAGCAAAAGAATTAGTCAAGAATGCTTTACAGATCAATAGCGAGAACTGGAACGAACGATACCTTGGTCTTCCGGTGCATGTAGGAAGATCAAGGAGGAAAACATTTGCTTATGTCAAAGGTAATATCTGCGGGAGAGTATATGGCTGGCAGGAGAGGTTACTGGCTAAAGAGAGCAAAGAAGGACTGGTGAAGGGAGTTGCTCAGGCCATTCCAACTTATGCAATGTCATGCTTCGATCTAACCAAATCCTTGTGTTCAGAAATCAATAGTTTGCTTGGGAAGTTATGGTGGAGCCAGCAGGACAAGGAAAACACTTTGCATTGGATCAGTTGGGACAAACTGACACTGCCGAAAGCTAAAGGAGGACTTGGTTTCCGAGATATGCATAACTTCAACCTTGCAATGCTGTCCAGGTAGGGGTGGTGTCTCCTTCAAAATCAGGACAGTCTCTGAGCAAAGGTCCTAAAGGCTAGGTATTTTCCTCACTGCCATTTGTTGGAAGCTGAACCGAGGGAGGGGATCTCTTATTCTTGGAGGAGCATTCTGCAAGGTTTGGAGCTGATTAAACAAGGATACATATGGCGGATTGGTGATGGTACAAACGTCAAAATCTGGACTGACCCGTGGATACCACGGGCTTGGTCGCGACAGGTGATTACTCCCAAAGGATCGCATCTTATAACCCATGTAAGTGAGTTGATGTGCCCAATTACGGGTGGATGGCATGAAGCAATGGTCCAAGACACCTTTTGGCCGGAGGATGCCCGTCACATTCTGCAGATACCGCTGAGAGAAGGAGTAGAAGATTTCATAGCATGGCACTACGATGGTAAAGGTATACATTCGGTGAGAAGTGGGTATAAGCTGCAATCCCAATTGGCTAAGCACGCACGGACTGGGAGTCCGGGCTGTAGCTCAGAGGTGGCTGGCCAGTTTGATAGACATGGAGATGATGCTTGGAAACGCATTTGGAAACTCCCATGCCCAAAGAAACTTCAGATGTTCATATGGAGAATGAAACACGAAGCCTTAGCGTTGTGTACTAACTTGGAGAAACGGGGACTGAAACTAGAGACCAACAAATGCTTTTTCTGTGGCCGGGTAACAGAAGATGGAGGCCATCTGTTTATCAAGTGCAAAGCGGTCAAAGAAGTCTGGAGGGGGCTGGGCCTGGAGAAGGAGCGAGAGGCGTTGGAGGGATTCCCTGACGTGCATGCAATGCTGGACAAGCTGTGGGAGCTAGATGAAAATAAAAGAGTGCTGATCGTTATCTTCTGGTGGCACTGGTGGAGTAATAGAAATAAGATAAGGGAGGGAGAGCTGGTTGTCGATGCACAAGAAGTCATGCGCCGTACCCACTGCAACGCTCTGGAGTATCTCGAGTACTTTTCCCTGAAGAAAGGTAAACCTACTCAGCTAAAATGGCAGCCGCCAACTGAAGAGATGCTCAAGATTAATATAGATGGCTCATTCCAGCCCGGGAACTCGTTTGGGGGTTGGGGCTTGGTGGTGAGGGACTCCGTTGGGAATGTGATTACGGCCCATGCAGGCCGTCATGAAAATGTATCCGATGCATTTGGGGCTGAGGTCATTGCCATGAGTGCAGCCATTACAGTCGCAAGTGAGCTGGGTGCACTGCGGGTGATCTTTGAAACGGACTGCCAGCTGCTGGCTGAAGCTTTGGATCTTCGCAAGGTGGATTCCTCTCCCTACGCGGCCGTCATTGAGGACATCAAATTCCAGCTTAAGATGTGGTTCTCACACCAAAGAGTCAGCTATTGCCGACGTGAGGCCAACTCGGTAGCCCATGAGTTAGAAGTTATTGGTCGTATGTATTTACCTAATGATAGTATGAGTTGGAACTCGAATGTACCGCCCCGTGTGGCTGTTTGTGTCACAGGTGATTCACCTGGACACCGTTAATCTATAAAGCTTTGCTTTACCTCAAAAAAGATGTTTTCAACTGTGCCCATATTTACCAGAGATTTACCCAGATGTGTTTCCTGCGCCGGTCTCCTTGGTAATCACAAACGTGAGGGCAACGGAACGGGCCAAGGGGGACAGATCCGTTTTCTTTCTTCTTGAGGAAGAAAAGAAAGCGATCTAGGCCAGACGAGTTTGGCCTTCCGACGACGTCAGGCGGCTCCTCTCCGCGGACGAGCATCGGTCGTCCGTGGTGAGGGTCACCAGATCCGTGCGTACAGATCGTGTAGCTTTAGCTTTTACTCTCTAACAACTTAGGTTTCATGTCGTTCGAAGTCTTGACTTCTACTACGGTGAAAGAGGCACTGAATAAAGAACCTACAATTCTTTCCCAGTAAGGCTAACGACTCTATGGTCAGGCATGGTTTTGAAAACTAGTATATTCAAGCGAGGTTGGTGGTGGGGGCGGCGACATCCTTGTGGGGGACTTGTGTCACCAGGCTCGGCCGTTGCAGCGACGTTTGCTCCGGCGCCGGCACAGAGCTTGTGATGTAGTCCAGGAGCAGATGCAGTTGTGATATGCATTGGCGGCATCCGGAAGATGTTGGACTATGCGCTAAGTTTGTGGTTTGTGAATGACATACACGTTTTCCTTCTTCAATGTCTTAGTCGCCGAAAAGTTGCATATCAGCCGTGTAACCACGCTGAGTGGTAGTACTAGGGATGGGTGACGATGTTGGAGTCAAGCTCACTGGAATCATCGGTCTTGATTCTAATTCTTTGTTGGATAGTGGTCCTCAGCATTGTGCTACCTTTTCAATTTTGTTAGGTCAATGTTTATATGACTGGTACTTGATATTTGTTATATGTATATCACACGTGTTACCATGTCAAAAAGAATCACAAATGTGAGGCGGCCACTAGTGCAGAACCGGGCAATAGCACCGGTTCGTACGGCCCTTTAGTGCCGGTTCCACAACCGGCACTAAAGTGTGGTCACTAAAGCCCCCCCCCCCTTAGTACCAGTTCAGCACGAACCGGTGCTAAAGGCCAACCACGTGGTACGAGCCAGCTCCGGGGGCAGGGAGCCCTTTAGTGCCGGTTGGTAACACCAACCGGTATTAAAATGTTGGGGGGTTTTGGGTTTATGATTTCTTTTTCATTTAATTTTGTGTTTTCCATTTAATTCTTTTTCGTTTGCTGGTATTTTACGATACTACACATTGTACACGTTATGCATATATATATATATAATAGAATTTCTAGTATAACCGATCATATATATATATATATCATCAAATGTCTCACAAACCACCATATTAATTAATTCAGACATACACACATGTATATATATATACAATTAGATAGCTATATACAATTTCTACTACAATGTTGCCTTCGGAGCCAGTGGCATTAGCCTAATTGGTGCCTTCGGAGAACAATATGATAATTGGAAGTGGTTCATGGGGGCGGTAGCGGGTAATAGGATTCTCCCTTCGGATCTATGACCTGGTCGAGCAAAAATCCGCATATTTCCTCTTGAAGTGCTTGTACGCACTCTGTTTCTAGGAGCTTGTCCCGCACTTCTGTGAACTGTTAAGAAGGAGATCAATATGCATGTGTATTAGTTATGTGACTAAATATCGATAATGGTGTAAAAATTGTGAATAGTGTTGTGACAAACGTACCCATTTCTGTCTTTGAGATCTGCTCCTTTCGGACGCCATCATGCGAATGTTCTCGCAAATGCAGTATGCACACAGATCAGTCCCCTGCGCCTGCTGAAGGGCCTTTACGAGAATGGAATTTGATCAGATAATAATTAATCAAGCATGATAATTAAAGAGATGGCAGCTAGCTAGTTAGCTAGCTAGTACTACTTAATTACTTACCTTGGGTCGAAACCATTTCAGCTTTTGTTTCCATTCGCCTGGAGTGACGCTGAAGAACCTTGCCCAAGCCCTGCCCGCCGACAAAGAAAATGAATAAAGGGATTATTAAATAGTTCATATCAGGAAATGATGAACTAAATAGACCGAGATATATAGTTAATAATGATTGAAATTACCTGTTGACTATCCCAAACAAGTTGTTATAGTCAGAATTTATTTTGAGTAGTGAGTCCAGTATTTCAACTGTTCCGGCGTCAACTTTAATGATACACAAGATCCAGTGAAATCTGCATGCACACACGTTTGCATGTCTTAATTAAGCGGGCATATGTAAGCAAAAACATGTAGCTAGCTAGTAGGAAAAAACAGAGAATTTGTAATACAAGACAGTGTGACTCACTGGAAGTTGTAAGGAGGTAGTATATCTTCATGGTATTTGAGGCGCTTCAAGAACTCTAGCATGCTGTCCTCTATATGCTTTGCATGATATGCATCTATTTTCCATGTGTATTCATTAACGGTGTTTGGGTCAATGAACCCAATGCCATAGCGTTCACCTTTTTCCATTTCATACATCTTCATCCTGCATAATACCACAGAAAAGAATATAGTGAGGATAATTAAAGGTAATGATTGATCAAAAGGATTACTACAGCTAGCTTGAGACTTAAATTACAGAAAGAAATCACTTACAGACAATAGCAACTGACGATAGATTTGTCGAGTGCGTCTTGATTGTATAACTGAAACAGTTCATTATACTCAACGGCCACAGCTTTCTGATGGTAGTAATGATCCTTCTTAACTTCCACCATGAGAGACTCTCGATTGGAACTCTTGGTAATGCCCATGTACCATTGATGCAATTCATACATTCTCGTTGGGAGCTTCTTGACCTCGTCTGGCTTGACCAAAGGTTCGCCCCGGACATATTTCCGTTTTATTTCCTCCTCTGTAAGCACAGGCATGGGCTCGATCTCGAGGAGTTGTCCAACAGTGATATTGAGAATTTCAGCCTGCATTATATGCTCCTAGGTTATTACCACATTTCCCACCTCGGCAACGTAAACTTTTTGCCCACAATAATATTGGGCGCGCGTACTCTCACGTGTTGTTGGCACAACAAGCGAGGGGATCGATTGCGCCGCCTGTTCTCCCAGCTGGGGAACGGTTTTCCCGCATTTTTTGACAGCTGCTTGTTGTTTCCTCGAGCTCGAGCTCGCTTCCCTCTGTAGACGTGCTCGATTTAACTTCCTGATGTGGCGCTCATAGTCTGTGTCAACAGGCTTCAGAGCTGGTGGTTGAGCCATACGAATGAAGTGGTCAATCGTTTCCTTAGTCACTTTCTCCCTTGGCAGCGGTGGCGGTTTCGGTGCAAAATGGGCTTCCACCTCGACCTTCGATATGGCTGCGTTTTCCTCCTCAGACTTGTCATAAGGCCTCTGCTGAAGAGGCGCGAGGCTTGGACCATATTTATATCGCTTGCCTCTGTTTGTACTTCCTGTACTACCTCGACTCGTACCGCTACGCACCATAGCTGCGGGGTGTCTCTTCTGCGATTGTTTAGGCGGCGGAGACGGCTGACGTGACTGAGTTGGACGAGGAGGAGTGGCCTAAAGCTGTGCCGGACTTGGAGGGGGAGTGGCCTGAAGTTGTGCCGGACTTGGAGGAGGAGTGGACGTCTGACGTTGTGTCGGACTTGGAGGAGGAGTGGCCTGACACTTTGCCGGACTTGGAGGAGGAGGAGTGGCCTGACACTTTGCCGGACTTGGAGGAGGAGGAGTGGCCTGACACTTTGCCGGACTTGGAGGAGGAGGAGTGGCCTCACGCGTTGGTGGACTTGGAGGAGCGGGAGTCTGCTGACTCGGTGGCGGACTTCGACGAGGAGTCGGGTGATGCGGTGTCGGTGGCCTTCGAAAGACGATGCAATCCTTTCTCCATAGGATGACACGATGTATGGCCTCTCCCAATGTGTGCTCGTCGTCACCTCCAGGAATGTCAAGCTGTAGCCCCGAATATGGGTCCACCACCTCATCAACCAAGACACGAGCATAGCCCGCTGGAATCGGGTTGCAATGGAAGGTTGCCTCGGGGGGATTTGAAAAAGCAACGACGTCCGCCACCTTCATGGATATGTTCTTCATTTTGAAGTGTAGCTCGCAGTTAGTGTTCTCCGTGATGTCATCCACGGGGTACCTATCCAGCATTGCGTCGCCCGGGGCGGAACCCACGCTGCTTCTCGGCTTGGATGGGGTGGTGCTATCCAATGCTGGATCATCCGCTAGCTGCTGCAGCTGCTGAGACCCCCTTTGCTGGCTAAGTGAGTCGATCTGCTCCTGGTGCCGCTAGAATTTGACTACCAAGTCCGCATGACTTGCTTCTAGGCCTTGAAGGCGTTCATAGTCCCGCTTCCTCTGCTCCTCCTCCATCTTCCTCTTCTTCTCCTCCGCAATCTTCTTTCTCGCACGGGTTCTGTAGTTGGCGTTCCAGTCCGAAAACCCCTCATACCACGGAATAGCGCCCTTGCCTCGTGTTCTTCCTGGGTGTTCAGGATTTCCCAGGGCATGCGCAAGCTCGTCGTTCTCTCTATTGGGCTGGAACACCCCCGATCGAGCCTCTTCTATTGCAACAAGTAGCTCATCATCGGCTCTGTTTAGACATGCCTTCGTCGAAACTTTGCCTGTCTTCGGGTCCAACTCCCCCCCCATGCGCATAGAACCAAGTCCTGCACCTGGGGGGCCAGCTCTTAGTAACCGGAGTGACACCTGCATCCTCCATCTCTTTCTCAGACTTATCCCACTTAGGCATTGCCACCGCATAGCCACTTGGCCCCAGCTTATGGAACTTATCCTTTTTTCGGCATTCTTCTTGTTTATTCTCGACCATTCCTTAGCTAATTCCGAATCCTTGAATTTCACGAAATCGTCCCAATGAGCACTTTGGTTCTCTAGTGTTCCCTCGAATACTGGAGTCTTCCTTCCTCCCTTGACGTACTTGTCCCATACATGATTCTTGTGGTTCTTGAATGCAACCGCCATCTTCCTAAGAGCAGCGTCCTTGACTTTCTGCACATCTGCTTCTGTGAAATGATCTGGTAGGGTGAAATGTTCCACGAGAGTATCCCAAAGCAGACCTTTTTGTCTGTTGTCGACAAAAGTAACATCTGGACGTGGCTTTGCTGGCTCTCTCCATTCTTGAAGGGAGATCGGGAGTTGGTCCTTCACAAGAACTCCGCACTGACGAACGAACTTGTCCGCAATCTTCTTAGGCGCTAATGGTTCGCCACTATGTCTGATTGCCTCGATATTGTACTTTACGCCCTCCTTCAACTTTTTGTTCGGGCCTCGTTTCGTCTTGTTGCCTGAAGATTTGCTCGATCCGGATGGCTGAAAGAAGAAAGATCGATTCGTTAATATATCTTCAAGTCATTTAAAACATGTGATGATCACGAGATGCCTGCTTATATAAATATATATACCTCGCCGGTCTTTGTTGTTTCAAGATCAACATTTTCTTCGTCATCATCATAATCATAGTTCATGACTTCATCAATTCGGTCGTCGCGATCGAATATCATATCACCCTCCCCGGTGTTGTTTAGAAATTCAGAGCCGTCATAATCTTCTTCATTCTGATCATCATCTGGCCCGCGAGGATGGCGTATCATATCGAACATGGCCTGTTCTCCCTCTCTGCCGGTATTGTCCGCCATAGCTTTTATTTAACTAATCCAAAAGAAATATAAAACAATTTAGTATTCAAATTACATCGTCTCGAATAATAGATATAATCTCGAATACATCGTCTCGAATAATAGACATAATCTCGAATACATCGTCTCGAATAATATATAATCTCGAATACATCGTCTCGAATATTATATATCGAATACATCACTGGCTAGCTAGGTAGCTAATTAATAAAGATCGAATACTACAGAAGAATCTAGGACACTCGTGGTTCCTTCGGCGCGGGCGGTGGACACCCAAAGCGAAGGAACCCTCACAGGATCATAGCTGAAGTGAGATCCCTGAAGAAACTGCCAGGTATTGGAGAACCTGCCGCCCTCTAACGCAACCATGTAGCGATGGACGTGCTCGTCCTCCTCCCTGACACGGCGACGTACCACCTCCGGCGGGGCCGGCTCCCTCCGCACCGAAACTGGCCCACGCGAACGCCACCAAACGAGATCAGGGTCGACGACAGGACCCGGGAGCCGGGTTCCTCATCAAGAGGCGCGCCCCTCCAGGTAGCACCTCCCAGTGCCAGCCCGGCGGAGCCCAGTCCTGGACATGGGTCAGCTGGACGTCGTCGTGGACGGTTCGACGGCAAGGATGCGGGCCGGGCATCGTCGAGAACAAATACTAGCTATATGCCCGCAAAAAGTAACATTTTTTTAATGATTGGATTTTGATAACTAAAATTTCTAACATTTCTATATAACTAACATTTCTATAACATTTCTAACAATGCTATATAACTAACATTTCTATAACATTTCTAATATTTCTATAACTAAAAAACAGAAAAAAATTATAACATTTCTATATATATAACTAACATTTGTATAACATTTCTAATATTTCTATAACTAAAAAAAGGAAAAATTTCTAACTTTTTTATAACTATTTCTCTAACTAAAAAATAGAAAAATTTCTAACAATTCTAACTTTATTATAACTACTTCTATAACTAAAAAATAGAAAAATTTCTAACAATTCTAACATTTCTATAACATTTCTAACAATATGCTATATAACTAACTATTCCTATAACTAAAAAAAGAAAAATTTCTAACTTTTTTATAACTATTCCTATAACTAAAAAACTAAAAAAAATGTATGTGTGTGTGTGTGTATTTGTGTGTGTGCTCACCGGCGAGGCAAGAGGCGAGGGGGGCGGCGCGCGATGGGGACGGCGACGGGCGGCGACGACGGGGACAGGGACGGGGCGGCGACGACGGGGACGGGGACGACGCGGGACGGGCCGGGACGGGGCGGCGGTGACGACGGGGACGAGGACGACGGGGCGGCGACGACGTTGACGGGGACGACGGGGCGGCGACGACGGGGACGGGGCGGCGACGGAGGCGGCGACGAGAGGGATATGGAGACAGGGGCGCGCGGCGGGCGACGGGGCAGAGGAGAAGAAGCAGATGAGAAACTGAAAATTTTGAAGTGTTTAGTTATATAGGATGGACCTTTAGTACCGGTTGGAGCTACCCCCTTTAGTACCTACTAAAGGGGGGTGCGCTGCCAGGGGAGGGGCGCAAAGTTTAGTCCCACCTCGCCTAGCGAAGGGCAGCCGCACTGGTTTATAAACCCAGCCGCGGCTGCTCCTTTGAGCTCCTCTCAAATGCAGGCCTTCTGGGCCTACCTGTGCTGTGCTGCCCCGTGGGCCTACTGGGCCTTTGCGGGCCTGCATCCTGGCCCAACAACAGGTTGAGTTTCTAGTCGTATGCAGGCCGCTCTGGCCCAGTAGGCGGGCTTTTTTTATTTATTTGTTTGCTTTATTTTTTTTAATTTATTTTTTTGAGTTGTTTTTTTGTGTATTTAGAGTTTCTTTATGAATATTTTTGCTTTAGGTACAAAAAATTACAAACTTTCTGTTAGTGCCCGTAGTTTTCAAATTTGAATAGTTTAAATTTTGAATTATTTGAAATTAGTGTGAATCACTAGTTTTTGAATAACTTAACTTTAAAAATCAGTAATGGCATGAAAGAATTTGTTTGCACATAAAATTTCTTCGTGTTTCAAATGCCAAAACACATAATTACCCTAACTATTACAGAGATTCCCTCCTGGGTGTGAAACACAGAAGAAAGTGATGATAGTGAAGCCGATCACATCCCAGATCTTTGGGTGTGAAACTTTTTCGTCGCGTGTGTCCCTTTGCGCCGTAACCATGGAAAATCTTCATCATTTAACGGGATGCTCGGGTCAATATTCACTGTGAATGGAGCAATTTCATCAAACTTTTCATAATCTTCTGACATGTCTGTCTTGTCATCCACTCCCACGATGTTTCTCTTCCCAGAAAGAACTATGTGGCGCTTTGGCTCATCGCACGATGCATTCGCTTCCTTATCTTTTCTTTTTCTCGGCTTGGTAGACATGTCCTTCACATAGAAAACCTGTGCCACATCATTGGCTAGGACGAATGGTTCGTCTGCATACGCAAGATTGTTGAGATCCACTGTTGTCATTCCGTACTGCGGGTCTTCCGTTACCCCGCCTCGTGTCATATTGACCCATTTGCACCGAAACAAAGGGACCTTCAAACCACGTCGATAGTCAAGTTCCCATATGTCCTGTATATAACCATAATATGTTTCCTTTCCCGTCTTGGTTTCTGCATCAAAGCGGACACCACTGTTTTGGTTGGTGCTCTTCTTATCTTGGGCGATCGTGTAAAATGTATTACCATTTATCTCGTACCCTTTGAAAGTTATTATATTCGAAGATGGTAACTGGGACAGCAAGTATAGGTCATCTTCAATGGAGGCGTCATGCATGGTACGTGTCTGCAACCAGCTGGCGAAACTCCTGGTTTGTTCACGTGTAATCCAGTCATCAGACCGCTCCGGGTGTTTGGAGCATAGCAAATTCTTGTGTTCATCCATATACGGAGCCACCAAGGCGGAATTCTGTAGAACTGTGTAATGTGCTTCAGTGAGAGAATGTCCGTCCATACATATTATTTGTTCCCCTCCTAGCGTGCCTTTTCCATCCAGTCTGCCCTTATGCCGCGATTCAGGAACACCAATCGGCTTAAGGTCAGGAATAAAGTCAATACAAAACTCAATGACCTCCTCATTTTCATGGCCCTTGGAGATGCTTCCTTCTGGCTTAGCACGTTTATGAACATATTTCTTTAAGACTCCCACGAACCTCTCAAAGGGGAACATATTGTGTAGAAATACGGGACCCAAAACGTTAATCTCTTCGCATAGGTGAACTAGGACGTGCGTCATGATGTTGAAGAAGGATGGTGGGAACACCAACTCGAAACTGACAAGACATTGCACCAAATCATTCTCTAACCTTGGTATGATTTCTGGATCGATTACCTTCTGAGAGATTGCATTGAGAAATGCACATAGCTTCACAATGGCTAATCAAACATTTTCCGGTAGAAGCCCCCTCAATGCAACCGGAAGCAGTTGCGTCATAATCATGTGGCAGTCATGAGACTTCAGGTTCTGGAACTTTTTCTCTGCCATGTTTATTATTCCCTTTATATTCGACGAGAAGCCAGACGGTACCTTAATACTGAGCATGCATTCAAAGAAGATTTCCTTCTCTTCTTTGGTAAGAGCGTAGCTTTGCATGACCCTGATGTATGCCGTCTTTTCCGTGCATACGTTGCTGGTCCTCCCGTGCCTCAGGTGTATCTTTTGTCTTCCCATACACGCCCAAGAAGCCAAGCAGGGTCACACAAAGATTCTTCGTCACGTGCATCATGTCGATTGCGGAGCGGACCTCTAGGTCTTTCCAATAGGGCAGGTCCCAAAATATAGATTTCTTCTTCCACATGGGTGTGCGTCCGTCGGCGTCATTCGGAACAGGTTGTCCACCAGGACCTTTTCCAAAGACCACCTTCAAATCCTTGACCATATCATGTACATCAGCACCAGTACGGTGGCGAGGCTTCGTCCAGTGAACCGCCTCACCTTTGAAATGCTTGCCTTTCTTTATTACGGGATGCCTGCTCGAAAGAAATCGACGATGTCCCAGGTACACATTCTTCTTACAATTAGCCAATTATATACTGTCGGTATCGTCCAAACAGTGCGTGCATGCGCGGTATCCCTTGTTTGTCTGTCCTGAAAGGTTACTGAGAGCAGGCCAATCATTGATGGTCACGAACAGCAACGCCTTTAGGTCAAATTCTTCCCCCATGTGCTCATCCCACACACGTACACCTGTTCCATTTCACAGTTGTAAGAGTTCTTCAACTAATGGCCTTAGGTACACATCAATGTCGTTGCCGGGTTGCTTAGGGCCTTGGATGAGCACTGGCATCATAATGAACTTCCGCTTCATGCACAACCAAGGAGGAAGGTTATACAAACATAGTCACAGGCCAGGTGCTATGGTTGCTGCTCTGCTCCCCAAAAGGATTAATGCCATCTGCGCTTAGACCAAACCATACACTCCTTGCGTCATCTGCAAACTCCTTCCCGTACTCTCTTTCGATTTTTCTCCACTGCGACCCGTCAGCGGGCACTCTCAACTTTCCATCTTTCTTACTGTCTTCTCTGTGCCATCGCATCGCCTTGGCAATGCTCTTTTTTTGGAACAAACGTTTCAACCGTGGTATTATAGGAGCATACCACATCACCTTGGCAGGAATATTCTTCCTGGGGCGCTCGCCCTTGACATCACCAGGGTCATCGCGGCTGATCTTATAGCGCAATGCACCGCATACCGGGCAAGCGTTCAAATCCTCGTACTCACCTCGGTAGAGGATGCATTAGGGCATGCATGTATCTTCTGCACCTCTAACCCTAGAGGGCAGACAGCCTTCTTTGCTTTGTACGTACTCTCAGGCAATTCGTTGTCCTTTGGAAGCATATCCTTTATCATTACCAGCAACTTTCCAAATTCCTTGTCAGATACATCATTCTCTGCCTTCCATTGCAGCAATTCGAGTGTGGTAACCAGCATTTTCTTGTCACCTACGCAATTCGGGTACAACAATTTTTTGTGATCCTCTAACATGCGCTGCAACTTCTTCTTCTCCAAATCACTTGCGCAGTTTCTCTTTGCATCGGCAATGGCCCGACCAAAATCATCAACGGGCTCATCTGATGCCTCTTCTTCAGCTTCTTCCCGCATTGCCGGCTCAGCTTCTTCCCGCATTACCGGCTCAGCTTCTTCCCCCATTGTTGTATCATCGTATTCAGGGAACCCATGGCCAGGATAGCTGTCGTCGTCCTCTTCTTCTTCATTGTCTTCCATCATAACCCCTCTTTCTACGTGCTTGGTCCAAACATTATAGTGGGGCACGAAACCGGACTTAAACAGGTGGACGTGAATGATTCTTGACTTAGAGTAATTTTGACCATTCTTACAGACAGCACATGGACAAGGCATAAAACCGTCCGCCCGCTTGTTTGCCTCAGCCGCAAGCAGAAAAGTTTGCACGCCATTAGTGAACTCGGGAGAGCATCGGTCATCGTACATCCATTGTTGGCTCATCTTCAATACACAGCACCAAAAACACCAACTTAATACAAGTTCATACATAAAGTTCATACAACACTTAAATGCAACAAACAAATAACTCTCTAGCTAAAGCATTTAAATGCAACAACAAATGCGATCAAGATCGCAGCTAAGGTAACAATTGATCCAACAGCATAATGATACCAAGCCTCACTATCGATGGCATATTTTCTAATCTTTCTAACCTTCAAGCGCATTTTCTCCATCTTGATCTTGTGATAATCGACGACATCGGCAACATGCAACTCCAATTCCATCTTCTCTCCCTCAATTCTTTTCAATTTTTCTTTCAAGTACTCGTCTTCTCTTTCAACTAAATTTAACCTCTCGACAATAGGGTCGGTTGGAATTTCCGGTTCACATACCTCCTAGGAAAAATATCTATGTCAACTTGATGGGCATAATTTGTCATAAACACGAAATGCAACTAGTTTTAAAAGAGATTATATATACCACATCCGAATCATAACAAGGACGAGGGCCGACGGATATCAAAACCATGGCACTATGTATAACAAACAACGTACGGGTAAGATAATTATACGAGTAACTATATATCCAAATCACACAAACATCAATTTTTATATAAAATTTCATGAACAAGAGGCTCACCACAAGGTGGTGCCGGCGACGGGACGGTGCGGGCGATCGACGGTGGTTACGGCGGAGATTTAGAAGGCACTAAGTAAACCACACCTACATATGCAAACTAAGTGTTATTTTTGACCTCAAATTGCATATAAATCAAATACTAGCACATATAAATCCTCCCAAATTACTAAACTCACAAATTAAACATTATATAAAGCATTGCAAGAGCTAATCTAGCAATGAGATATGAAAGGACAAAGTTGCTAACCTTTGTGATCATTTGAATCGATGGGGACCTTCAAATCTTGACAAATTTTGGGCAAAATGTGTGATGAGCTCGAGAAGAAGAGGGGAAGAACAGAGAGGGAGGGGAAAGGGGAAGAACAGAGCGAGCTCGGGTGGACGAAGGGTTTATGTAGGACGACCTTTAGTACCGGTTCGTGACACGAACCGGTACTAAAGGTGCTGGAGGGGCCCCAGACCGACAACATCCTGCCAGCACTCTCATTAGTACCGGTTCGTGGCACGAACCGGTGCTAAAGGTTCGCCATGAACCGGTACTAATGAGAGCGGCCCGGCTAGCCGTTGGAACCGGCACTAATGTACACATTAGTGCTGGCTCTAATTCAAACCGGCACTAATGTGCTTCACATTTGACCCTTTTTCTACTAGTGCAGAGACACAAATACCTTGCAATTTATGTTTTTTTAGATAAGGAATGTTAAAAAAGAGAGGCCGGGGAAGTAAAATTCTCCACCAATTTTAAAGACCCTCACCCCGCCCCCGCCCCGTGTCACCTACACGGGAGGCGATCGCGCCGCCGGCCCTAGGCCTACTCCCCTCGTCTCCTCCCTCCTGCCGCCGCCTGAGATCCCGCCAGCGAAGCCTAGCCTGTGATGGCGGCAGCGGCGGGGCCTTCGGCCTCGTGTGGTGGTGGTGAGCTCTCTTGGCGCGGCGGTGATCCAGGGGCAAGGAGCGGCGGGATCCCGGTGACATGCGTGACGACGGCGACAGCAGAGGCACGACATCCCCGTGGCGGGGGCGCCCCCGAGGTGGCGACCGGGATCATGGGTCTCGCCTTGCCCAGATGGGCTTGGGCAGGCCGACTGGTGTGCATCTATAGGCTAGCGTGGTGGGCCTGACGACGCCGATTGTAGGCACCGTGGTGGTGCCACGACCGGTTAGGCAGCGGCGGCCTGGATCCCTTTCGTCCATTCCCCGGCAGAGATGGCGGCGATCCGTGCACGAGATGCTTGATGGAGGCTCTTCGAATAGATCTGGGTGAAAACTTGCTCTCGGCAAGCTGCCGAGGCCGGCGGTGGCGGCACTATCTGCGTCGTTCTCTTCTTGAAGGTATCGCTGTGGCGAAGTTCAAGGCCACTCTATGCTACCTCCAAGGGAAACCCTATATCAGTAGATTGGATGATGGCGGCGCTCTGGTGTTGCTTCCCCCTTGGGGGCGTCATTCTTGGAGGTGAACACGGACTCGAGGGACCAGTGGACAACTTCATTGATGGCGGCAGATCTCAGCGGTGTGGTGCAGTGGATACTCGACGTTCGATGAGCGGAAATGGACTCATGTAGGAGGAGGGCGTTATCTGGCGTCATGGTGGCGTCGATGGCAGAGAGGCCTGACAAGGTCGGTGCGTTAGTTCCTACTCTGAAGATGGATTGGTGGAAGACGCTGGCACGACACATGAGAGTGCCTCGCACTAGTTTGTACCCCAAACCCAATATGTGGCTTGGTTGGGCCCTCCGGCTTTAGAGATGTTAGGCTTTGGTGCTTTGGTATTAGGCTCAGACTATCGGTACCCCTTCATCAAGTGGATATGAGTAACGACAGATGTTGCTAAGATGGTGGCTTCAGACTAATTGATATACTGCTTTATAAGGTCTTTACGAATAATTAATAAAATGGATGCGTGCTTGTAAGGTCTTTATGAATAACTAATATAATGGTTGCATGCATCACTCAGATGCAGAGGTCGGGTAGTCCTTTTTATCTTAAAAAAAGAATGTTAAAAAATCGACATCAGATTTGTAATGTTACCCAGTGAACGCCAGATTTCAGATAGATTTGTCATGCTTGTGTGTAAGGATTTGTCATGTTCTAAAGTAAATTGCCATGCAGTGTAAAAAAATTATCAAACAAATTACAATGCTGCAGCAAGTAATTCCCACGCGTACGATTGGGATCCAGCGTACCTGAGGACACCAAACTTTTAGCCCTAAAAATCTGATGTCAGATGTATATTGGAGTCCTTCCAGATTTAATTGTGTTTCTCACAGAGGGGATCACAGGTATATTTTGCTTGGTACAAGCTGACATACAGATTCCAGTGTTTCCTTTCTTAAGTACTGCTTTTTCGACACTGTTATTGTTTACACTATCCTTCATTCCATATGTGTGTTTTGAGCAGTGATGCACTGTCAGGCCCCAAGTCAACCCGATGCCTGAAACCTGAAGCTACTTGCAAGTGTTCAAATGTTCAGAATGTTCAGAACAACGCTAAACAGGGAAGGGAGAGAGGGAATGACTAGATGCAAGCTTAGTGCTGCCAGTCGATCTACTGGTCTACATTCTTGCGTACTCAGTGTTCGGATTAATTGTAACTTTTGCAGTACTTAAGTACGTATGTAAGCAGAGTTTAACCACTGTAAACCAAACATAGGCACTGCGTCTTTGATATACAGGGCAGCGCAGAGGGTGGGTGGGAGGCAAGCTATCAAATAAAAGAAACAAAATTATCATTCTCTTCCATTTTCCCTTCTACTTCTACACTTCTCCTGCAAACAACTACTCCCTCTGTCCCATAATATAAGAGCGCTTTTGACACTATGTCCCATAATATAAGAGCGCTTTTGACACCATGTATCTCTCTATCGGCAAGCCAGCTGCCTCTCAGATTCCATCGGTTGTTTGCAAGGTCCTGACATGCACCCTGTGGGCATGCCAATATCTATAATCAACCTATAATTACAGTAAAATCTGATCCCAAGCATAAGACAATAGAGAGAATCTGCTTCGTTTTGAGTCCAAAAGAAGGTGAAGAAGTGGTTGACAACATGGAGGAGAATGCACTTGTGTCCAAAGATTAGCTTTAGCGAACTGAACATGTATACAAAACCTGGACCTGGGAATACAACATAGCCAGACATGGAAAAGGAAACAAATGAACTCTTACAAGATGAAACACAGCACAGATCTAGCTCTTGGGGATGTTCTTGCCGACAATCTTCGCTGGCGTGATGCGGAGAAGGTTCCCCTGCTTCCCGGGAATGGCTCCCTTGATCATCACAACTTTGAGATCATTGTCAATCCTGACAATCTTGAGCTTCCTGATCTTGGTCTTGGTTCCGCCCATCCTCCCGGGCATCTTCTTCCCCTTGTACACCCGCCCTGGGGTTGTCCCCGCACCGATCGAACCTAGGGCTCTGTGGCTCTTGGAACCGTGAGTCATCAGACCACGCTTGAAGTTGTGCCTCTTAATTCCACCTGCACAACAATGACAAACCATGAGGCGAAAATTAACATTATAATAAGTGATGCTGATCCATGTTGTTAGAAATACGAAAATGGACAATGAGAATGTAACAGCCTCACAGGTCGTCAATGTTCTTAGCCAGCATTAAAATAAATCAAGGGCACAACTGATGATTCCCCATGTTAGCTATGAGAAAAGCATGTCACAAGCTGTCAATATTCGAAACAAAGAGCACAAAGGATGTTGATCGATGTTGCTAGCCTTCAGCAACTGAACCACGGGTATGTTACAAGCTGTCAATATTCGTAACTTTCAGACAAAGAAATCAATGAAATGAAACATGGGCATGTCACAGACTGTCAATGTTCATAACATTCAGCAAATTAAATCAAGGCCAATGCCAATGCTTGCATTAAGCCGCAAATAAAGGAGCTGTAAACGCTGTCAAGCACTGAAACGAATGTTAGGCATTGCAAACCAATACATTGCATTGACATGAATGGCATTGAGGAAATGACATTTGTATGTTGGTAATTTCAGGCGTTGGGTACACGGGATGGTTCAAGCATTGACAGGAAATCGAATTGGGATCGAAGCGTCGCTCACCTTGGAATCCCTTTCCGATGGATTTGGCGGAGACGTCGACGAGGTCGCCCTCCTTGAAGAGCTCGTTGAACTCGAGCGCCTGGCCGGGGTCGAAGGCGTCGACGGCCACCAGGCGGAACTCCTGCAGGTGCCGCAGCGGCGGCGCGCTGGCCTTGCCGAGGTGGCCCAGCTCCGGGCGGGTGAGCTTGTCCTCGCGCACGCCGTGGTACCCGACCTGCACGGCGTCGTAGCCGTCGGTGGCGGCGGTCTTCACCTGCGTCACCACGTTGCCCCCCTCCCTGAACCCGACCACCGTCACCGGCACCGGCTTCCCGTTTTCCGGGTCGAAGTAGGTCATCATCCCCACCTTGGTCGCCATCACCCCGACGCCCGCCTCGTACGACGCCGCGCGCACCACCGCCAGCGACGGCCTCCTACGACCTGCCGCCGCAGCGAAGGACACGCCGCGACGGCGCGGGGCGAGGAAGCCCAGTGCGCCGCCGATGCTCGCGGCCGCCATGGCCATGGCTGATGGATTCGAGCGAGATTAGTGCGGCGGGGGCGCTCACTCTGCTGCTGCTGGCAGTGTTGTTTTGGTTTGGGATTTATGCGGTGCGGATAGGGGTTTGCGGCTACCTCCCCTTATCCTCCCGCCCGTGGGAGGCGATTTCACGGTCTTCCGCCTTCTTTCGACGAAAGCGTATACAGCGGACCAAGAAGACACCTCCCCAGCTAGTACATGGGGCACAAGGGCGCGTCTGGTTGATGCACCCAACAAACAGGGCGAGTGGATACAACAATGGTTGCTCACATGAATAGATGGTCGACACGCGCATGAAGCGTGAAGCACTCAAATCAACCATTTTTGTGGAGCCAAGCCGAGAAAGACGCAAGGGGGGAAGTGTAAGTACGTGGGGCTATAGGCGGGAGATGGTGGGACACAAAATTTTGCAGGCGCAGGATGGCGCGAAATCTGCAGTCACATCCCCTTTACTCGCTCACTTCGGCCTTGGTTCTCGACACCGGCGTGGGCGCGACTTAGATCTGCAATACCAGCAATGGCAATGATAACTTAGAGCATATACAGTCGGACTCCTTAGCCCCCCCCCCCCCCCCCCCCCCCCACACCACTCTTCCCATCCGGTCGGGCGGCCCGGTCACTGGTCGGACACAAAAACCTGACCCAACTGGACTCCTCAAGCCGGCCCTAGTAGTTGCAACTTAATAGTCTTTTGTGTGGCACTTGTTGTGCTTTATGCATGGGTTACTAGTTTTGATTACTCCCACATTATAGAGAAACAAATTAGCGGTTGCAGTCTTTTAGGTGGCAAATGTTATACTTTACCGATGGCAATTCTGCCAGGTCCTCTGATGTGACAGGCTCCATTCACAACAAGTCCACGGCCTCGCTCGGGGCTCGGCCCGCAAGACAAAGGAAGACCAACCCACGCAATCGTGGGCTGGAGTGGGTGTGAACAAGTCGGTAGGCGACAACTACTTATGCCCACGCCCAGGAGAGGAAGGTCATCCAGTGGATCACGGCACCCGACGGCGGCGGCTCTCTCTTCTTCGTATTCCCCATTTTCTCTCTCCATTCGTGTACCAGCTATTGTAATCGCTATTCGAGACTCGGATTCGTGAGCAAGTGCAATAGATCGTGCGAAGAACAGCTAGGTTGCTAACATCTGGTATTCAGAGCCTTGGATTTGAGCCCTGGCGGATCTCGGGAGACGCAGCTGCAAAAATCGATCAAGGATTGCATCATCGCAATTGGGTCCCGCATTCAAGGACTACTTCGACAAGTTGACGTTGTCGCTCGACGGCATCTACGTGGACATCCTCTCCTCGACGGCTAAACTGGACGATCTAGTCTAGTGGCAATCTATCTGGAGCGGCATGTTGACCAACTCTCCACCGCGGTCGTCGAGTTCCAGCAGGCGCGACCCGTGGTGGAGGAGGAGCATCCGCCTGCTCCACCACTTGCGTCCCTACGTGACCATCTGGGCGCCAGCGAGGACACGGGGGGTGGCACCCCCGAGCCAATGGGCCATGGCATTGACGTCCTGCAGCGGGGTCTGGCACCAGCGTCCACGTCAATGTTCACCCCAGCCAACGGGCAGTCTGCTTCCCTGTCACCCATGGCACTTCCTTCTCCATATGCGCAAGTTAGTCAACAGCCCGCGGGGATCGGCCAGACTCATCCGTTGATTGCCTTTCCCCAATTCTTTGGCGAGAATCCATGCCTCTGGAAAACCTTATGCGAGCAGTACTTCCATATGTTTACGATTCAGGAGAACTCTTGGGTTCCCATGGCCACATTGAATTTTTCGGGCACGGCTTCAGTGTGGTTATAGTCGATTTAGAAGAGACTTTCTGAATTTGATTGGGAATCGTTCTCTTCCTTGCTGTGCACCCATTTGGGTCATGATCGTCATCAACTTCTCATCCATCAATCTTATACGCTTGCACAAACAACTTCTGTGCCAGATTATATTGAGCGATTTGAACAAATCATTAGTCATTTGTCTACTTATTCTAATTCAATTCATCCTTATTATTACCTCACTCATTTGGTTGAGAAACTCCAGGCGGACATACACGCGATCGTGCTGGTGCAATGGTCGCCGGACCTTGACACGGCGTGTGCACTCGCACTTCTGCAAGAAGAAGTGGCAGATGGCGCCACGATGGAACGGCCATACCAACCCACGGTGGCCCGAGCTGCGGACCTGGCGAACCGGGCGCACGCGGGGGTGCCCATGGTGCTCCACCACCGCCACCGTAGGGGCGCCCACCTACGACATCGACTGCTCCAGAACTCTGGGTCGGCGATGCGCACCGCGGCGACAGCTCCAAGATCAAGGCGCTGCGCGAATACCATCAAGATCGCGGGCTCTGTTTCAAGTGTGGTGAGCGCTGGGGGCAGGACCACACTTGCCCCACCAGCGTGCAACTGCACATTGTTGAGGAGCTGTTCGAGCTCTTTGGCATCAACGGGAGCGACGAGCCTCAGGCCGCCCCAATGGAGACGGCGATGGCTATTTCACGCCAGGCCCTCATCGAGAGAACTCCACCCAAGGCAATCAAACTCCAAGCATGTCTCCAAGGCCGTGCCATCCTGCTCTTGGTAGACTCGGGCAACTCCACATCCTTCCTCGACGCTGAGCTGGCAACCTCTCTTTCAAGGGTGACACCTTTGGAAAGGCCCTGTCAAGTTAAGGTAGCCAATGGGGGAGCTCTGTTGTGTTTCACACATTCCCAAGTGTCGTTGGTCGTCTCAAGAGCAGGAGTTTGTCATTGATATGAAGATCCTCGCTCTGGGCATGTACGACGTGATTCTTGGTATGGAGTGGCTCGAGGAGCACATCCCAATGAATGTGGATTGGCGCGGCAAGCACCTCTTGATCACCCCTCCTACGGGGTGATAAGTCAATTTTGCATCATGTTTTCTTACTGTTATTTATAATATTTTTATCCATAATAATGCTTTTTGGAGTAATTCTAATGCCTTTTCTCTCATAATTTGAAAGGAACACACCAAGAGGGAGAATTCCGGCAGCTGGAAATCTGGACCTGGAAAAGCTACGTGAGGCCACCTATTCTTCACAACTCCAAATATTTATGTATTATTTGAGAGATATTGGAGCCAATAAACACCAGAGGGGGGGCCACCAGGTGGGCACAACCCACCTGGGCGCGCCAGGCCCCCCAGGCGCGCCCTAGTGGGTTGTGGCCTCCGCGGCCCACCTCCGGTGCCCATCTTCGGGTATATAAGTCATTTTGACCTAGAAAAAATACGGAGGAGACTTTCAGGACGAAGCGCCGCCGCCTCGAGGCAGAACTTGGGTAGGAGCACTTTTTCCCTCCAGCGGAGCGATTCGGCGAGGGAACTTCCCTCCCGGAGGGGGGAAATCATCGGCATCATCATCACCAACAACTCTCGCATCTTGGGGGGGGGGCAATCTCCATCAACATCTTCAACAACACCATCTCCTCTCAAACCCTAGTTCATCTCTTGTGTTCAATCTTGTTACCGGAACTATAGATTGGTGCTTGTGGGTGACTAGTAGTGTTGATTACATCTTGTAGTTGATTACTATATGGTTTATTTGGTGGAAGATTATATGTTCAAATCCATTATGCTATTTAATAATCCTCTGATCATGAACATGTTTATCATTTGTGAGTAGTTACTTTTGTTCTTGAGGTCACGGAGAAATCATGTTGCAAGTAATCATGTGAACTTGATATGTG
The DNA here is from genome assembly GCF_003073215.2 of Triticum urartu. Taxonomy (NCBI): domain Eukaryota; kingdom Viridiplantae; phylum Streptophyta; class Magnoliopsida; order Poales; family Poaceae; genus Triticum; species Triticum urartu. The sequence goes on from NC_053027.1 coordinate 69,100,276, forward strand.
TTTGATATTTGATACTATGTATGTTGTTATTCCCTTAGTGGTGTCATGTGAACATCGACTACATGACACTTCACCATGTTTGGGCCTAAGGGAATGCATTGTGGAGTAGCAATTAGATGGTGGGTTGCGAGAGTGACAGAAGCTTAAACCCCAGTTTATGCGCTATTTCGCAAGGGACCGATTAGATCCAAAAGTTTAATGCTATGGTTAGAATTTATTCTTAATACTTTTCTCATAGTTGTGGATGCTTGCGGGAGGGTTAATCATAAGTAGGAGGTTTTTTCAAGTAAGAACAACACGTAAGCACCGGTCCACCCACATATCAAATTATAAAGTAGCGAACACAAATCAAACCAACATGATGAAAGTGACCAGATGAAATTCCCGTGTACCCTCAAGAACGCTTTGCTTATCGCAAGAGACCATTTTGGCCTGTTCTTTGCCTCAAAAGGATTGGGCTACCTTGCTGCACTTTTGTTACTATTATCGTTACTTGCTCGTTACAAATTATCTTGCTATCAAACTACTCTGCTACTTACAGTCTCAGCACTTGCAGACATTACCTTACTGAAAACTACTTGTCATTTCCTTCTACTCCTCGTTGGGTTCGACACTCTTACTTATCGAAAAGAGCTACAATTGACCCCCTATACTTTTGGGTCATCAAGGCTATTTTCTGGCACCATTTCCGGGGAGTGAAGCACCTTTGGTAAGTGGAATTTGGTAAGGAAACATTTATATAGTGTGCTAAAATTTATAGTCACTTGTTACTATGGAAAACAATCCTTTGAGGGGTTTGTTCGGGGTATCTTCACCTCGTCCGGAGCCACAATTAGCAACCCCTCAACCTACTGCACCTACTGAAAATATTGAATATGAAATTCCTTCGGGTATGATAGAACAACTGCTAGCTAATTCTTATGCAGGAGATGGAACCAAACATCCTGATATGCACTTGATATACGTGGAACAAATTTGTGGATTGTTTAAGCTTGTAGGTTTACCCAGGGATGAAGTGATGAAAAAGGTTTTCCCTTTATCTTTGAAGGGAAAAGCATTGGCATGGTATAGGCTATGTGATGATATTGGATCATGGAATTGGAATCATTTGAAATTGGAGTTCCACCAAAAAATTTATCCTATGCATCTAGTTCATCGTGATCGGAATTATATATATAATTTTTGGCCTCGTGAAGGAGAAAGTATCGCTCTAGCTCGGGGGAGGCTTAAGTCAATGTTATACTCATGCCCCAATCATGATCTCTCAAGAGAAATTATTATCCAGAATTTTTATGCTCGGCTTTCTCGTAATGATCAAACCATGCTTGATACTTCTTGTGCTGGTTCATTTATGAAGAAGACTATTGAATTCTGGTGGGATCTTTTGGAAAGAGTTAAATGCAACTCTGAAGATTGGGAACTCGATGAAGGTAAAGAGTCAGGTATTAAACTTAAGTATGATTGTGTTAAATCTTTTATGGATACTGATGCTTTTCAAAAGTTTAGCACTAAATATAGACTTGAATCTTAGATATTAGCCTCCTTTTGTGAATCATTTGCTACTCATGTTGAACTCCCTAAGGAGAAGTGGTTTAAATATCACCCACCTATTAAAGAAGAAATTAAAGAACCAGTACCGGTTAAAGAAGAAACAATACTTTATAATGTTGATCCAGTTGTTCCTTCTGCTTATATTGAGAAACCACCTTTCCCTGTTAGGATTAAGGAACATGCTAAAGTTTCAACTATGGTTAACAAAAGCTATATTATAAGACCTAAACCTGATGAACAAATTAAAGTAGAACCTAGTATTGCTATGGTTAAAGATGTCTTGGAAGAAGATATGGATGGGCATGTTATTTACTTCTGTGAAGAAGCTGCTAGAATTGCTAAACCTGGTAAAAGAGATAAACATAGACATGTTGTTGGCATGCCTGTTATTTCTGTTAAAGTAGGAGATCACTGTTATCATGGTTTATGTGACATGGGTGCTGATGTGAGTGCTATTCCTTACACTTTATATGAAGAAATTATGAAAGACATAACACCTGCTGAGATAGAAGAAATAGATGTTACTATTAAACTTGCTAATAGAGACACCATATCACTGGTTGGGATTATTAGAGATGCTGAAGTCTTGTGTGGGAAAATTAAATACCCTACTGATTTTCTTGTTCTTGGTTCCCCATAAGATGACTTTTGTCACATTATCTTTGGTAGACCTTTCTTGAATACAGTTAATGCTAAGATAGATTGTAAGAAACAAACTATTGGTGTTAGCTTTGGTGATGAGTCTCATGAGTTTAATTTTTCCAAGTTTAGTAAAAATCGTCATGAAAAAGAATTGCCTAGTAAGGATGAATTAATTGGTCTTGCTTCTATTGTTGTTCCACCTACTGATCCTTTAGAACAATATTTGCTAGACCATGAAAATGATTTACATATGCATGAAAGAAATGAAATAGATAATGTTTTGTTTGAACAACGTCCTCTGCTTAAACACAATTTGCCTATTGACACTCTAGGAGGTCCTCCTCCACCTAAAGGTGATCCTGTGTTTGAATTAAAACAATTGCCTGACACTTTGAAATATGCTTATCTTGATGAAAAGAAAATATATCCTGTTATTATTAGTGCTAACCTTTCAGAACATGAAGAAGAAAGATTATTGAAAGTTCTAAGGAAGCACCGGGCTGCTATTGGATATACTCTTGATGATCTAAAGGGCATTAGTCCCACTCCATGTCAGCACAAAATTAATATGGAACCTGATGCTAAACCCGTTGTTGATCACCAACGTCGGTTGAATCCAAAAATGAAGGAAGTGGTAAGAACGGAAATCTTAAAACTTCTGGAAGTAGGTATAATCTATCCTATAGCTGACAGTAGATGGGTAAGTCATGTTCATTGTGTCCCTAAGAAAGGAGGTATTACTGTTGTTCCTAACGGTAAGAATGAACTTATTCCACAAATAATTGTTACATGCTATAGAATGGTAATTGATTACAGAAGATTAAACAAAGCAACTAGAAAAGATTATTACACTTTGCCTTTTATTGATCAAATGCTTGAAAGATTATCTAAGCACACACACTTTTGCTTCCTAGATGGATATTCTGGCTTTTCACAAATACCTGTTTCTGAACCTGATCAAGAAAATACTACTTTTACTTGTCCCTTTGGAACTTATGCTTATAGACGTAATGCCTTTTGGTTTATGTAATGCACCTTCTACCTTTCAAAGATGTATGACTGCTATTCTCTGACTTTTGTGAAAAGATTGTTGAGGTTTTCATGGATGACTTTTCTGTTTATGGGAAGTCTTTTGATGATTGTTTAAGCAATCACTACTAGGGAAAAGCCTAGTAGTAGCGTGGGTTTAATGCCTATTAGTAGCGCGTGGAACCGCACTACTAGTAAGGCGCTACAACTATTACTTAGCAGTAGCGCGTGCGGCACACGCTATTGCTAAGACATATAGCCGCAACGCGTGTTTACTCCAGCGCTACTGCTATTCTAATTAGTAGTAGCGTGTTTCCAGTCCATCGCTACTAGTATTAGTTTTTTCATTTTTTTTATTTCAGTGTATTTACGCGCCGTTATACAAATTTTGGTACAATACCAATTATGAGGTTGTTATATCAATATGTCCATAACAATGTGTCAAATGAAGGTGGATTAGGTTCAAGTGGAGGCAACATGTGGTGCATGTCAAAAGTATACTACTAATCCAAACTTGATCTAGTTTGGACTAGTAGTACTTTTGATGTGCACCATATGTTGCCTCCACTTGAATCTAATCTGCCAACACAAGTTATTTAATCATCATCATAGTCATTACCACCAACAATAGCTATTTAATCATCATAGTCATAGTGTAGCACACATCATCATCTTCAAACTCATTCTAGCTAGCTAATCACCACCGACACTAGCTGCGGTAGCTATCTAATCACCACCAACACTAGATAATAATAATAAACATCATAGTCATTACCACCAACACTAGCTATTTGATCATCATAACTCATTTCTAGCTAGCTAATCACTCATGCTGCTCTCTCTCAGGTAAAATAGCATAAAACATGGGTAGCACTCCTGCTTCATCATGTTGGAGCATGCAGATGAACCTGTCTCCTAATCATAGGCCGCGCTTCTGATTGCTGCCCCCTAGTACTTCTCTGTGATCGTTCACAATTTTGCTCCAGTGTTTCACTATTAAGCATTCCTCGCTTTTAGAAATCCTGATTGCACTAAAGTGCATTGTAGGATATCTTGGCTGTAAGCTAACCATTCTCGTGCGACCTTTAGTCTCGATCCAATGAGGCACAACATTCATCGGGAGTCCCTGTTGAAGAACATTGTATATTAACATACTTAGCAATGAAGTTTAGCTTAAAGATAATGTATGCAAAAGATGCGCTGAGGACAAATAGTAAACATTTTACCATCTTTCCTAAATAGATGTGACCGTAGTTCAATACGAACACTATTGGTCGCACGTTTTGAGTACTAAGATTTTTAAGTCCAGGAAAATAATTTGTTTTGACAGTATGAAGATCCTCAAGCCATGAAACATAATGACCTATCTCCTCGCAGTTTAGTTCAGCCCCGGGACAGTGGACGGTCATGTCTACCAAGCGCCGGACATGTTTGCTTGAATGGAAATAAGCTGTCAATAGAAATTAGTTCTCAACTATTTTTGAATAAACAATATAGAAGACATAAATATGGTTGAGAAACTCACATAATGGTATAACTAGAGGCGTCTGCACATCGACCCAGATGTCGATATTACCTTCAATATCATCTTCCGGACGAATATCGAAGGTGATAACCATATCAGGCTCAAATGCATAATTCTTGCATAGTGCTTGCCAAGTTTTGCATTCAAAATAGGTGTAGGTGTCTGCGTTGTATAATTTTGCATGGAAAGTATAACCATGCTCGGTATTCAAGTAAACTCTCTTTACCTCCATAGTAGTTTTCATAGGACTGAAACCTATCTTATCCAAGACAAAAACTCTTGCATGGCAGGGGATACGCTAGTAGAATAGTAAAAAAAATTAAATTATAAGTTGAAGCAAATGAAGCAGATGTCATGCTTAATTATGAAAAAAGACTTGTCGTTGTGACTTACTGTATCCACTCCGAAATTCTTGTCCAGCTTGATGCTGAAGCACCTATCATCATCTAGGAAGATTCTGTCGCACATGCCGCGCTCGTCTTCACAGTATTCGCAAATACCGAAATCCTTTTTGTCGTTAGACATTTCCTACGTTCATAGTTGAAACATTAATTGAAAATCGATCGAAGGCAACTACCAGGATACTCAACACACAAATCCGGGGCACTCGATATTTCCTACATATTCTGGCACAAGTCATGCCAAAATTCACGGAAAAATCCGGCATGACCTTTGGTAAAATAGGACATATCGAGCGCCTGAAATTTGACGGAACGGAAATGAATCAACACTCCGGCAAAACATAGACCACTCGGAGGTGTAACCTGCAAACATGACCGGCCACTTGGGCAAGCACATATCCTATTTGAGCAACACAAGATATACATTTCAAAATATCTTATAGGACTCATATTGACATGAGCATTCAATAAGCAAAACCAAATCATAAAATAAATAAGTATTCAAATTAGCATGCATTCAATAAGCAAAAGTAAATCATCTCATGCATCCGTACATCGTCGAATATTATCACTAACACATCCCGAATAGTGTCATACATATAACATCACTAATACAACTAAAACCCTAGCGCGGGGGGTATCAGCGCGGGCGATGGACACCCAAAGAGAAGAAACCATCACAGGATCATAGCTCCAGTGAGATCCCTGGAGAACCTGCCAGGTATTGGAGAAACTGTGCTCCAACGCAAACAAGTAGCGACGGACATGCGCGTCCTCCTCGCTGACACGGTGACGTACCACCTGCGCGGGGTCCTCAAGCCTCTGCACCGTCACTGGCCCACGCGACCACCACCAAAGAAGGTTCGGGTCAACGACGGGCTGGCTCCTCACCAAGCTGCGCCCCCAGTAGGTAGCGCTTCCCAGTACTAGCCCGGCGGAGCCTAGTCCCGGACATGGCCCATCTGGTCAAGCAGGTGTCCTCCGCCGAGTCGACGACGAGGATGCGGGATAGGCATCGTCGACGTCGATGAGGGAATAATTGCTTTAACTAAAAAAATAACAACAAATGTGACATGTTCAACTAGTTCTTACTAAAAATAAACTTACTATAAATAAAAATAAACTAGTACCTAATTAGTACCTAGTTCTTACTAACTAATTAGTACCTAGGAGCTACTGCCCTAATTACCATCTAATTTGATGAACCAAGGGGTGGAAAGTGGTAGCAATAATCCAAAATATCCGATATTCGTATTCGATCGGATATTCCAATTATCCAACTTAAAAGTCAAATAAGTGGTCAAATTTTACTCGTTTTATGATTAATCTTAGAAATTATTATGCATTACAAAGTGTTTATTCATAAACCTATTTATCATTAACTTATTGTATGTCACAAGTTGAATACTTCATGTCACATAGCTATTGACTAATACACTTAAGCAATATGTTGCTATTATTCGTATCCGTTCTGAATCAAGAAAACATCCGAGCCACATCTGTATCCGATAACATCCATATTCGCATTCGTATTCGTTTTGTAAATATGAAAACGGAAGTGGTAAGAGCACTATCCGATCCACATCCGATCTTTTCCACCCCTAGATGAACCCTAACTAATTTGATGCAATTAAAATATGAAGAACCCTAGGCAGAGGTAGGAGAGGGGAGGAGCAGGCGTGCTCACCTCGGGTGCCTGCGGCGAGGGAGGGGCAGGCGGCATCGAGGTCGGGGCAGGGCTCGGGCGCGCGGCGGGGGGCGGCGTCGAGGTCGGGGTCGGGGGCGGCATCGAATCCGTGGTCGGGGGCGGCTTCGAGGGTGTGCGGAGAGAGACGGGAGAGCGCGCGGCGGCCGACGGGCGACGGCGGCGAGAGCGGATGAGTTTGGATTTGGTGGAAGTGGCCGTGGGGAGGAATGAACCGCGCGGTTAAGTCAAAAGTAGCAGCAGCGCGTTCCAGGAAGTGCGCTACTGCTAAGTTAGCTATAGCGCGCTTCCGGATATGCGCTACTGCTATTCCTTTCTCTTTTCCCCCTTTTTCATTTATTTTTATTTACATTTTATTTTTTCCTTTCTCCTTTTTCTATTTCTTTCATTTTCATTTACTTTCTATTTGCTTTCCATTTAATTTAATTTCCTTTAGCAGTAGCGCCTTTCTGCGTAAACGTGCTGCTACAAACCAACTAGCAGTAGCACTGTTCGCAGTAGATCGCTACTACTATGTGTAGCCTATCGGCTTAGCAGTGGGAATTTTAGTAGTAGCACTTTTATCTTCAGGCGCGCTACTGCTACAATTGTATCTGTAGCGCGGTTTACGCCAACGCGCTACTGCTACTTAGCACTAGCACGCTTTTTTAACACGCGCTACTGCTAAAGTTCTGTGTATAAGGTTTTCCCTAGTAGTGAATCTTGAGCGAGTTTTGCAGAGATGTGAACAAACAAATCTTGTCTTGAAATGGGGGAAGTGCCACTTTATGTTTAATGAAGGCATTGTCTTGGGTCATAAAATTTCTGAAAGAGGTATTGAAGTGGACCAAGCTAAGGTTGATGCTATTGAGAAAATACCATGTCCTAAGGACATCAAAGGTATTCATAGTTTCCTAGGTCATGCTGGTTTCTATAGGAGATTTATCAAAGACTTTTCTAAAATTTCTAGGCCTCTTACTAATCTTTTTCAAAAGGATATTCCTTTTGTTTTTTATGATGATTGTTTAGAAGCCTTTGAAACACTCAAGAAAGCCTTAATATCTGCACCTATTGTTCAACCACCTGATTGGAACTTGCCTTTTGAAATTATGTGTGATGCTAGTGACTACGTTGTTGGTGCTGTTCTAGGACAAAGAGTTGATAAGAAATTGAACGTTATTCATTATGCTAGTAAAACTCTAGACAGTGCTCAAAGAAATTATGCTACTACTGAAAAAGAATCCTTAGCAGTGGTGTTTGCTTGTGATAAATTTAGACCTTATATTGTTGATTCCAAAGTAATTGTTCACACAGACCATGCTGCTATTAAATATCTTGTGGAAAAGAAAGATGCTAAACCTAGACTTATTCGTTGGGTTCTCTTGTTACAAAAATTTGATTTACATATCATTGATAGAAAAGGAGCTGAGAACCCCGTAGCTGATAATTTGTCTAGGCTCAAAAATGTGCTTGATGACCCAATATCTATTGATGATAGTTTTCCTGATGAGCAGTTAGCTGCAATAAATGTTGCTAATAGTACTCCTTGGTATGCTGACTATGCTAATTACATTGTTGCTAAATATTTACCACCTAGCTTTACATACCAGCAAAAGAAAAAAATCTTGTATGATTTAAGACATTACTTTTGGGATGACCCACATCTTTATAAAGAAGGAGTGGATGGTATTATTAGATGTTGTGTACCTGAGTATGAATAGGGACAAATCCTACGGAAATGTCACTCTGAAGCTTATGGAGGGCATCATGCTGGAGATAGAACTGCTCACAAGGTATTACAATCTAGATTTTATTGGCCTACTCTCTTCAAGGATGCCCGTAAGTTTGTCTCTTCTTGTGATGATTGTGAAAGAATATGTAATATCAGTAAGCGTCAAGAAATGCCAATGAATTATTCACTTGCTGTTGAACCATTTGATGTTTGGGGATTTGATTACATGGGACATTTTCCTTCCTCTAATGGGTATACACATATTTTGGCTGTTGTTGATTATGTTACTAAATGGGTAGAAGCTATTCCAACTAGTAGTGCTGATCACAACACCTCTATTAAAATGCTTAAGGAAGTTATTTTCCCAAGGTTTCGAGTCCCTAGATATTTAATGACTGATGGTGGTTCACACTTTATTCATGGTGCTTTCCGTAAGATGCTTGCTAAGTATGATGTTAACCATAGAATTTCATCACCCTATCATCCTCAGTCTAGTGGTCAAGTTGAACTTAGCAATAGAGAAATAAAATTAATTTTGCAAAAGACTGTTAATAGGTCCAGGAAGAATTGGTCTAAGAAATTAGATGATGCACTTTGGGCTTATAGAACAGCTTATAAAAACCCTATGGGTATGTCTCCTTATAAAATGGTTTATGGAAAAGCTTGTCATTTGCCTCTTGAGTTAGAACATAAAGCATATTGGGCAGTTAACGAACTCAACTATGATTTCAAACTTGTTGGTTGAGGGAGTCCTGGATTAGGGGGTGTTCGGATAGCCGGACTATACCTTCAGCCGGACTCCAGGACTATGAAGATACAAGATTAGAGACTTCGTCCCGTGTCCGGATGGGACTTTCCTTGGCGTGGAAGGCAAGCTTGGCGATGCGGATATTCAAGATCTCCTACCATTGTAACTGACTCTGTGTAACCCTAACCCTATCCGGTGTCTATATAAACCGGAGGGTTCTAGTCCGTAGGACAACTCCATACACAACAATCATACCATAGGCTAGCTTATAGGGTTTAGCCTCCTTGATCTCGTGGTAGATCTACTCTTGTACTACCCATATCATCAATATTAATCAAGCAGGAGTAGGGTATTACCTCCATCGAGAGGGCCCGAACCTGGGTAAAAACATCGTGTCCCTTGTCTCCTGTTACCATCCGGCCTTGACGCACAGTTCGGGACCCCCTACCCGAGATCCGCCGGTTTTGACACCGACATTGGTGCTTTCATTGAGAGTTCCTCTGTGCCGTCGCAATCAGGAAGGATGCCTCTTCCCGTCTTTAAAGACGGCGCCGTTACTAAGGGAGCCTTGGCTGTCGGCCAAACCCTCCGGCTAGGTGGTTTTCTCATGACCGCCTGTTCGACCGTTGCGCCGACGGTGACCTCTCGGGTCATCAAAAGCAACCTTCACGTCAGCTCGGAGCTTGTCGAGCAGCTGGATCCGATGGAGCTCTCTTCCGTAAACAAGCTCTTGGATCGCATCGCCGCCATGGGGGTCGCTACGAATTACGACCAGGTTGGGCTTAAACCCGATCTAAGAGAAATTAACTCTCCCCAAGTCACCCACCACGTTGCCGTGGTAGAGGCGTAGTGCGGCGACCCTTCATCTATTTTAAGGACTAGCTACGTCCGAATTCCTGACCCCTCCAAGCCGGATACCCGCGGAGGGGAGGATATAACACAAGACCCGAGCTTAGAATCAAGCAACGGGCTAGATTCATTGGACAACATCCAAGACTCCGAACTTCAGAGTTCGGAAGCTCTTCGGCCTCCGAATCTTGGATTGGGTGAGGTCTCAGATTCAACGCCACCCGCCCGCCCGAACATAAGCGATCTTTCCGAAATCAGGCAAAAGCCCGAGGAAATAGTACATCATTACTGGGGCAG